>NW_006922241.1:1016033-1030790 GCF_000298275.1 Orycteropus afer afer
CTGGCCATTCTCGCTTCCAAGGAGCATTCTGGCTGCACGTCTTCCAGGACAGATTTGTTAGTTCTTTTAGCAGTCCATGGTACTTTCAGCATTCTTCGTCAACACCACAACTCAAAAACATTGACTTTTCTTCAGTCTTCCTTTTTCATTGTGCAGCTCCCACATGCATATGAAGTGATTGAAGATACCCTGGCCTGCATCAAACCCACCTTAGTCTTCAAGGAACTATCTTTGCTCTTCAGCACTTAAAAGAGGTCCTTTGCAGCAGATTTGACCAATGCAATATGACATCAGATATCTTGACTGCTGCTTCCATTGGTATTGATTGTGGAAGGAAGTAATATGAAGTCTTTGACAACTTCAATCTTTTCTCCATTTATTGTGATGCTGGTCTGCCATGTCTTATCCTCTTCTTTATGCCTCACAGAGATGTTCACTAAGCAATAGCTGAAAGAATAAATGAATACATATGTCCCTGCAATACAAGTAGTAGTGAAGAGCTTATAAAAACACCCCACTCCTTTTGATTGTGATTTTTTTTCTTGGAAGAAATACAACTGGAATGCTCCATAGAAGTGAGAATAGCCAGACTTTGCCTCACCTACTTAGGTCATATTGTCAGAAGAGACCAGTCTGTGGAGAAGAATATCATGCCTGAATTTACCTGGACAAGGTAGAGTCAGCCAAAAAAAAAGGGGGGGGGGAAGGCAAGGACCTTCAATGAGATGGATTGACACAGTGGGCTCAACCATAGCCAAGATTGTAAGTATGGAGCAGGACTATACAGTGTTTTGTTCTGTTCTGCATTGGGTTATTTAGAGTCAGAGCTGACTCAAAGGCACTTAACCCAAACAAAAGTAAGTGTATTCTTTTTGATACAGTGACTCTATGTATTCCTTCCATCTTCTTTTGATGTTTCCTGAATCTTTCAGTATTTTACCCATTTCTCCCTCTTTCTTTTTTTAACCATGGCCAGATATATCCTACCCATTGACATAAACAGTTGTTGTTGTTGTTGTTATTGTCAGGTGCCATAGAGTCAGTTCCAACTCATAGTGATCCTAGCTAGGTACAACAGAATGAATCATTGCCTGGTTCTGCACCATCCTCACAATCCTTGCTATGTTTGAGCCCATTGTTGCAGCCACTTTGTCAATACATCTCATTGAGGATCTTCCCCTTTATAATAACCTTCTCCAGGGAATATGCCCTTCTGACAAAATGACCAAATTAGGTGAGACAAGTCTGGCCATTCTTTTATTTATTTATTTATTTTTTATTGTGACTTGGGTGAAGATTTACAGAGCAAATTCACTTTCCATACAGCAGTTCACATATACTTCGTCTCATGTCATTGACCACAGTTTACCACAATGCAACAGCTCCCCTCCCACTTCCTCCCCATAGTTACCTCTTCCCAGTGTCCATTCCTCCATATACTCCTGCCCCCTGAGCTGTCTCCCTGTGTATAAGCAGCCCCTTTTTCTCCCATGATTGTTCTCTCCAAAGAGTGTATCTACTTGAGGTAAATGTTCAGTTCATATGCCTGTATTTTGTTTGGCTGGAAACCACAGATGTGGGTTGAATTCCAGATCTGAAGGGCAGGTAGGGGCCATAGTCTCAGTGGTTCCACCAGGCTCTATCGGATCAGCAAACCTAGTGGGGACCTTTTTTTTTTTCTCCTCCAAATGATTTTGAGTTTTGTTCCACATTGTTCTCCCTCTCTATCAAGGATCTCCTACATAGATCTCCTTCCAAGTGGATGACAGTGGTAGCTGGACACCATCTAGTTCTTCTGGTCTCATAGTTGTATAGGCTGCAGATCAGATGGTGCACCAGTCTCTAGGACTAATTGTTTCCATGAATTTTGGTTTTCTTCATTCTTCTTTGCTCAGGACGAGGAGAGACCCATCATTACATCTAGATGGCAGCTTGCTAGCTTTTAAGATCCTAGTCGCTATTCGAAGTCTGGCCACTCTTGCTACTAAGGAGCATTCTGGCTGTATTTCTTCCAGGATAGATTTGTTCATTCTTCTGACAGTCCATGATATTTTCACTATTCTTCACTAACACCACAATTCAAAAACATCAACTCTTCTTTATTCATTGTCTTCCTTATTCATTGTCCAGCTTTCACATGTATATAAGGTGATTGAAAATACCATGGCTTGGATCAGGTGCAACTTAGTCTTCAAAGTGCCATCTTTGTTTGTAACTCATTAAAGAGGTCTTTTGCAGCAGATTTTCCCAGTGCAATATGACATCTGATTTCCTGACTACTACTTCCATGGGTGTTGACTGTGGATCCAAGTAAAATGAAGTCCCTACCAACTTCAGTCTTTCCTTCGTTTATCATGATATTGCTTATTGGTCCAGTTGTGAGGATTATTGCTTATGTTAAAGTGCAATCCATATTGAACACTGTAATCTTTGATGTTCATTAGTAAGTGCTTCGAGTCATCTTTACTTTCAGCAAGTAAGGTTGTGTCATATACATGTTGCAGGTTGTTAATGAGTCTTCCTCGAAACCTGGTGCCTCATTCTTCATAAAATCCAGCTTCTTGGATTATATGCTCAGCATACAGATTGAATAAGTATGGTGAAAGGATAGAACCCCAATGCACACCCTACCTGATTTTAAACCATTCAGTATCCCCTTGTTCTGTTTGAACAACAGCCTCTTGGTCTATGTACAGGTTCTTCATGAGCACAATTAAGTGTTCTGGAATTACCATTCATTGCAGTGTTATGCATTATTTGTTCTGATTCACACAGTTGAATGTCTTTGCATAGTAAATAAAACTCTCTGGTAGACATCTTACTGGTATTCTTTGCTTTCAGCCAAGATCCATCTGACATCACCAATGACATTCCTCATTCCACATTGACTTCTGAATCTAGCTTGTGTTTCTGGAAATTCCCTGTCAATATACTGCTGCAAACATTTTAAAATTATTTTCAGCAAGATTTTACTTGCATGTTATATGAAGGATGTTATTTGATAATTTCCACATTCTGTTGGATCACCTTTTTTGGGGATGGGTACAAATATAGATCTCTTCCAGTCAGTTGACCAGGTAGTTATCATCCAAATTTCTTGGCATAGATGACTGAGTGCCTCCAGCACAGCATCCATTTGTTGAAACATCTCATTGTGTGTCCTGTCAGTTCCTGGAGCCTTGTTTCTTGCCAATTCCTTAAGTGCAGCTTATATTTCTTCTTTCAACACCATTAGTTCTTGATCATAAGCTACCTCCTGAAATAGTTGGATATCGATCAATTCTTTTTTGATACAGTGACTCCATGTATTCCTTCCATCTTTTTTTGATGCTTCCCACATGGTTCAGTATTGTACCCATAGGCTCATTCAATATTGCAACTCGAGGCTTGAATTTTCTCTTCAGTTCTTTTGGCTTGAGAAATACTGAGCCTATTTTTCCATTTTGGTTTTCTAACTTCAGGTCTTTGCACAATTCATTATAATACTTGACTGTGTGTTCTTGAACTGCCCTTTGGAATATTCTGTTCAATTTTTTTATTTCAGCATTTCTTCTGTTCACATTAGCTATTCTCTGTTCAAGAGCAAGTTTCGGAGTCCCTTCTGACATTCATTTTGATCTTTTTTTCCTTCTCTGTCTTTTAACAACAATTTTATTTCTTCACATATGATGTTCTTGATGCCATCCAACTCATCAGGTCTTCAGTCATTTGGGCTCAGTGAGTCAAATCTATTCTTCATAAGATCTTTAAATTCAGGTGGGATATAATCAAGATTGTATTTTGGCTCCTGTGAACTTATTTAATTATCTTTAACTTCAGCTGAACTCGTTTATAAGCAACTGATGGTCTGTTCCACAGTCAGCTCCTGGCCTTGAGTTGACTACTGATACTGAGCTTTTCCATCGCCTCTTTCCACAAATGTGGTCAATATTATTTCTGTGTATTCCGTCTCGTGAGGTCTGTGTTTAGTGTACATTTTTGTTGTTGAAAAGAGGTATTTGCAATGAGTAAGTAGTTTATCTTGCAAAATTCCATCATGAGATCTCTAGCATCATTTCTATCACCAAAGCCATATATCCAACTATCAGTGATTCCACCTTGTTTCCAGCTTTGGAATCCCTATCACAAGTAATTATCAATACATCTTGATAGCATGTTTGGTCAATTTCAGACTGCAGAATTGGTAAAATAAACAGTAGTCCTACCATTTTGTAAAAACTTCAGACTCATTAATTATTTGGTTTATTTTTACTATGCTCAGAACAGATGAAAGTTGACTTTTATGTTACTTATAACTCTCTTTTAAAGTACGTTGCCACAAAAAAATCCTTGGATTAGTCCCTGACCTTGGAAATAGATGATGGTCCTCCCCTCTGCCTCAAAAAGGCTATTGACTAAATGCAAATCTTAATGCATTTACCAGTAAATAATTTCTGTATTTTACTGAATGATGATGATAGCATATAGAAGAAAAGTAAGATCTTTAGGAAAACAACTGGAAAGGCATCCTTTTAGATTCTTTTTATAGTCAGCTAGAGGGATTTTGATTTGATTTAGGTGTGATTTAGTTTGTAACTGGATTAAACTTTGCACTCCATTAAAAACTAATCAGCTGACTTGCCCTGCAGGAATTTTGCTTTTATGAACAAGACTTCATTTCAGAACTCCCCCTACCTTTTTTTTTTTTTTTTTTTTCTTGGATGAGTTATTTAGCCCACGGCTTTCCTAGGTTTTTCTTATTGGTGTCTCCATATCTTAATTTGAATAAGGACATGAGTAAATTATAGAATCCCTTTTGGCTATGATTTTGTTCTTTGGAGTGGAGATGAATTTCTCAAAGTTCTTTTCATCACTTACATTGTGAATGGTTTCACTGGAGAAGTTGAGAATTACTATACAGAATATAGGCGTGTGAGTTGAAGAAGAGATTGAAGTACTTTATAAACACAGCTATAAAATAATCATGAAGAATATGAGGGAAAACAGCTTGGTATCTCAAATGAGACAAAGTATATATGATTGATTCTGAGAAGATAAAGCTCATACCCAAACTTTTCTGTACATGCCATTGACTTTTCTGTCTATATTAGCTTAATAAGTGCAGTTTTTAATAGTGATTCCTTTTAGTTATTTAAAAATTATTTTAATGCATGGGCAATAAACTTTTTCATGTGAATAAACCAAATATCATAGTTTTGCAACAGTAATAATATTAACAATCAGAATAAGGCTAAAAACCGGTGATGACCAATGCTTAATGAGTAGTTCTTTTATACCAGGCTCTGTGCCGAACTTGAGGAGCTCTGGTGGTGCAGTGGTTAAGGCATTTGGTTGCTAAGCAAAAGATCAGTGGATTGAACCCACCAGCAGCTCCACCGGAGAAAGGTGAGGCAGTCTGCTTCCACAAATATTTACAGCCTTGGAAACCCTGTGGGGGCAGTTCTACTCTATTTTATAGGATCATTATAGTTGGAATTGACTCAATAGGAGTGGGTTTGGTTTTTCTTGGTGCCAAGCATTGCTGCTTCTCCTATTTTTTGTTTTAACATGGTGAATATTACAGTACATAAATTATATCATTTTTGTAATTTATGTTATTTATTTTTGTTGCTGTTTAGATTAGCAGAACATATATAAATTCAACAATTTCTACGTGTACAAGTCAGTGATATTGTTAACATTCTTTGAATTGTGCAACCACTCTTACTCTCCTTTTATGAATTGTTCCTCCTTCATTAGCATAAACTAATTGCTCCCTAAGTTTCCTATCTTGTCTTTCGAGTTGCTGTTGTCAATTTGATCCCATGTAGATAGTTCTTCGAATAGCACAATGCTCAAGGCAGACATTCTTGACTAATTGAGCTAAACTTCTGTTTGAGTTTTGGCAGTCATTCAAACAGAATAAGGGTATACTGTTTGGTTTAGAAGCAAGAAAGTATACATCAGGGTCGCATCTTTTTGTTACACTTATTCAATCTGTATGCTGAGCAAATAATCTGTGAAGCTGGACTTTATGAAGAACTCAGCATCAGGATTGGAGGAAGATTCATTAACAACCTGAGATATGCAGGTGACATGACCCTGTTTGCTGAAAGTGAAGAAGACTTAAAGCACTTCCTGATAAAGATCAAAGACTACAGTCTTCAATATGGATTACACCTCAACATAAATAAAATAACAATCCTCACAATTGGACTAATAAATAACATCATGATAAATGAAGAAAAGATTGAAGTTGTCAAGGATTGCATTTTACTTGAATCCTCAATCAATGCCCATGGAAGTAGCAGTTAAGTAATCAAATGGCATACTGGCATACTATATCGGGCAAATTTGCTGTAAAAGACATCTTTAAAGCATCTAAAACAGATGTCACATTGAGGACTACAGTACGCTGACTCAAGCCATGGTATTTTCAGTCACCTCATATTCATGTGAAAGTTGAACAATAAATAAGGAAAATTTGCAGAAGAATTGATACCTTTAAATTATGATATTTGCAGAGAATATGGACTACCAAAAGAACAAGGAGTTCTGGTGGTGTAGTGGTTCAGGCATTTGCCTGCTAACAAAAAGTTGGTGGTTTGAACTGACCAGCCACTCCGTGGAAGAAAGATGAGGCTATCTGTTTCTGTAAAGATTTGCTTTGGAAAGCCAAAGGGGTTGCTTTGAGTTGGAATCAACTCAATGGCAGCAAATTTTGGGGCCAAAAGAACAAACCAATCTGTTTTGGAAGATGTACAGCCATCATGTTCCTTAGAAGTGAGGATGGTGAGACTTTGTCTCATGCACTTTGGAAGTGTTATCAGGAAATCTATCCCCTGGAGAAAGACATCATACTTTGTAAAGTAGATGATCAGCAAAAAAAAAAAAGAAAAAAAAAGGAAGCCCCTTGATGAGGTTGATTGATACTGTGGCTATAAAAAAGGGCTCAAACATAGCAATAGTTGTGAAGATGGTGCAGGATTAGGCAGTGTTTTATTCTTTTGTGTATATTGGTATGAGTTGGAACTGACTTGATTACATCTAACAACAATAGCAAAACTTGTTTTGTTTTACAAATATTTCTGAGGATATTTTTATCTTAAAGTTTAAGGTTTAAAGATTATCTCAGGGCAATAGTTTCAGGGGTTCCTGCAGCCCCCATAGTTCCAGAAAGTCTGGATTCCATAGTAATTGGAAATTCTGTTCTGGATTTTCTCTTTTGATCCAGATTCTTCTACAGATTTTTTTTTTTTTTTTTAAATCAAAACATTTAGTAATGTTAGCTGGGCACCATCCAGTACTTCTGGTCTCATAGCAAAGGAGTAACTGTTCATGGAGGCAACAGAGGAAGAAGGAAAGTCAGGAAGAGGAGGAAGTAGCTCATTGCCTTTTTAATACTACACCATCTTATGAAATAGGGTCTATTTTTATCCCCATTTTACTAACGCTGAAATTAGATTAAGTTTCTTGCCCAAGGACACACAGGTGGTTCAAGCCCAGGCAGTCCATTCTGCTGGACAATATGTACTTGGTGCCTGATTCCATGTTGTTGATGTTATGTGCCGTTGACTTGGTCCCGACTTATAGTGACCCCTCCTTGGGTTGCTGAGGCAGTATCACTATGGAAGTAGATTGCCCAACCTTCCTTCCAAGGAGTGGCTGGTGGGTTTGAACCGCCAGCCTTCTGGTTAGCAGTCAAGTGCCTTAGGCACTATGCTACCAGAACTCCTAATTCTATAGAATTATGGAATTCTATGATTCCATAGAAAAGTATTATTTTAGCAAAGTCAGATCGAGTTTATTAGTGATGTGGAAACTACTTAGCAGATATGAAATTTAGAGCATTTGGAAATATCTTAGTGACAGATGTTGTTGAGCAAAAAAGTTCTTATAGACTGCTTGCTTCATTGGTCAAACTCAATTTCCGAAAGGTGCTGATTCTCCAACACAGTTGTTTTGTATTATGGCCAGATGCTTATTCAATACTTGAGAATGTTTCCTCTTGGTTCAGTCTAATGGGAAATTAACAAGTGACTTTTGGGGAAAGCAGGGGAAGAGAAAAGAAAAAAAAGAAGCAAGGGCTACAGTGGGGTGGTACAGATAATAATCCTGTTCATAAACGAGTTGCTGACCCCCCACCCTCTGTTGAAGGCATCCAGGGACTGCTAGTTGCATTGTCTTGGTTGACACAAACTGCTGTTGTTTGTCCAACTGCTGCCAAGTGACACTTTGACATTTGTATGGCCAGGAAGTGCTAGAAAACAGGGCTCTGACATTTCCCTGTATTATTTTCATAGTAATTAAGAGTAAAAATTATTTTTAGATTTCTGGCAGTAATTATTTATTGCAGCTCCTATTTTAACTTTGTAAATAAAATTCTATTTCCTGGTTGCCAAAAAATGAGAAGTTTATGACATATACCAACTCCATGAATACTAAGTAGATTTCTGTGTGGTTTTTATGAGACAAATTCCAGGATTCTTGGGTAGCAACTATTTCTCCATCAGAAAGCATTTTCAGTGGGAACATAATATGGGAAGAATTACTCATATTACCCATTATTATGTACAAAAGTATAACGCTTTTCTTGTTTTAATTGTTTAAAATGTACAAAGAGTGGTAATGCATATGGAATCAGAAAAGGCCCTATTTTTTTTTTTTTCTAATTATTTATTTAGTTTTTAAAGTCCCTACTTTGTATGGAAGGTTAGTAAAATAAAATAATTTATGTATTGCTTAGGATCTAAGTCTTGCTGAGTTACATATCAGCTCTTTTTCTACTTAATATACTAAGTATATTTCATCTTTGAATCAGGCAAGAATTCATTAACAGGATATTACAGTGTGCCTATGCATTGCCTCTTTTACTTTCTCAAAATATTAAGCACATTTTATTTTACTATCTATTGTTCTCTTTAGTCGCATCTCATTAAGTTTTGCCTGGAAAAAATTGAGATCAAATCATTTGGGGTGTCTAGAGTACACATAAACAGTGAGAGGCACTTTGGAGTGGAGGATACAAAATGATTTAGACATTGTTGGTTCCCTCCAGAATATAATAACAAAAATGTCACTAAGGAGAGTCCTGCATAGGAAGGAGGAAAGAACGAAAAATAAACGGCCATTTAAAAATATGCATAGTCACTTGAAAATCTATTCTGCTTCTCTCTAAAGTTTTAGATTTGAAATATTGACTTCTTGTCTATGGAATCAGCACCAAAAATATCAGTGAATTAGCTGTTATTGACCTCTACCTTGGGAACTTTCAAAATGGAATGTTTTATATTTTATCCCCTTGGTAGGTTAAAAAATGCTTTTCTTACTTGACATATTGCATAAGTTAACAGTTTCTGAAAAGCATTAATTGACTTATCAGAGATATTCTTTAAATGCATAGCAAACATGAAGTCATATTCAAAGAATTCTACTGCAAGACGTTCAGTGCAATGTAATTCTGAAATGTGAGGCTTGAGTTTATGGTTTTCTCTGGATTAAGAAAACCTGATAAGCTTGAAACTGAAATAGAACAAAACCATTGATAGCTGTGTTTGCACTCAGCTCCACATTTATAGCCTCTGAGTGTACTTGTTTGTGTTTTGGTTGAACAAGGGAGAAGATTATTTCTTCAGCATGTGATTATCTTAGTTTCAAACATATACACAGGCTTTACTTGTCTCTATGAGGTCATTCTGATATGCTGTCTACCATTAGGTTACTGAAGTTCCAACTTGGAGTGGGAATGTACCAGTCAAATCTCTTCTGTCCACTTCCAAATCCACTCACATGGGTATTGGCAAGCTTCAGTTCCTCACTGGCTATTGATTGGAGGCCTCAGTTTCCCCATTAAATAGACCTCTCCATAGGACTGCTCAAAATACGACTGCTTGCTTTTTCTAGAGCAAGTGATCCCAAGGAGCGAGACTGTAAAAAGGAACGAGAGAGTGCCCAGGACAGAAGGCCCAGTCTTTTATAATCACATCAGAAAGCACATATTATTTCTGCTATATTTTATTGGCCACATGGATCAAAACTGGTCCAGTATGGAAGGAGATTATGCAAAGTTGTGAATACCAGCAAGGAGAGATCATTGGTGGCCATCCAGAAGGCAGCCTCCCACAGGTGCTGTTACTTTATGGTTTGGGCGATATTTTGGCAAAACTTTATTGTTTATGTTGTATTGGTAAGGGATTGGTTAACCATAGGATATTCAGTGGTATTCACATTTAGTGTTATCTTTACTTGTGGACCTTAGAAATAATGGAGCTATGTTTTTTATTCTTGCAATCTGATATACTTGAACATAAGATTAAGTTTCATTAAACTGATAGTTGATAAATAATGCATCTCACTGAATATGGATTTGCTGACACAAGTACATCAACAGTCTGAGTATCCATATATGATATGTACAGTTAAAAGTAATTTAATCAATCCAGAAACTTTGTCACTGTTAATATGAGGGATTTAGACTGGCCTATTCTTTACTAAGGAGCTCTGGTAGCATAGTGCCTAAGGCACTTGACTGCTAACCAGAAGGCTGGCAGTTCAAACCCACCAGCCACTCCTCAGGAGGAAGGTTGGGCAATCTGCTTCCATAGTGATACTGCCTCGGAAACCCAAGGGGGGGTCACTATGAGTCCAAATCAACTTGACGGCAGTGAGTTTTTTTGAGTATTCTTTACTTTTTCAAAGGTTATTAGATTTTTTTTTCCTCCTAAATTATCTCTGGCTTGCCTTAATTCTGTGAAATAATATGCAAATAACCTGCCTTGACTAAAAATACCTTACTTTAACTTATTTGATAGACTGCTTGAGACCCCAGTGTCCCAATTTTCTTTGAATAGGAGAAAGAAGTACACGTGATAATAGGTCTTGACACCACACTGTATTCCATTAGCTGCTTTCTTTGATTAATTAACATCCTTCAGAGTATGGTTTATAGATGAGCTGTGAAAGAAGTAAAGAGGTTGAGAAACAATAAATCGTTAGGACACTAAACAAACCTTGTATTTTTGCAATAGAATACCCACGAGCTTAAAGGAATGGAAGAAGTATGTTCCAGTGATTAAGCAAATCATATTCAGCTTGGTTCTCATTTCCTAATTCTGTCCTTGAAGGCATTAGGAGCTTCGCATCCTGGAGGAACGCTAATGGGGATTTGAGGTGATAGTGCACAGCTCCTGGACTTGACATCTTATTCTTTAGGTTAAGTGATAAAAGTTTAAAAGCAAGTGTATGCAACAGATAACCATAGTTTGTTCAACAGGGTACCCTGTTCAGCTCTTACAGAATGACAGTGGTGGTGGGGAAGGTACTTTTGGGCAAGATTTATAACCCTAGTGGTAATTCAGCTCTCCTTCAAGGATACTCTATCTTTTTTTTTTTGTTTGTTTGTTTTTAAATGATGTTTGCTGTGAAAGATCTTGGTCAGAATCCAGAGAGAGACTGGCCAGGCAAGGTTGGTCAGAGCAGGGGTATCTGGGAGGCTACATTAGAATCTTTAAGAATATTGATTATCAACCTCTTTCAGCTTTTGAAATCTCAGGTTTGCTATTCCAACACTTTGCCTCTGGTTTCTGATGGTACTGGTTAATCTTTTAGATAACCATCTTAAATCATTGGTAGGGAGGAATCCAGGACATTAGAACCTTCTTTAGGAAAGAGAACACACAATTATAATTGAAAACTAGGTCTGAAAGTGAATATTTATTTACAGTGAGAAAAGAAATCACAACAAATTATAAATTTTAGAAGGCTGACAGATACTATAAATATCACAAAACTCAGAAAAATAAGCCAGAATAATTTCTGATTCCACATCTTCTGTTTTTTTTTTTTTTTCCTCTTTTACTACCCATCAACTTTTGGTGCTGGGCACTATCAGACAAATTCATATCACAATACAACTTCTGGTCTTGTGCCTTCATGTCATAATACTGTGTAAGTTGGCACTGTGAATAATTAGAATATTCCTGGAGGTCATTGTTACTCTAGGATGACCATTAACAACTTAAGCACACACAGTGATCACTGCAAACCATGTAATACATCACACTAAACCAAAGCCACGCTATCCTCAACTCAACTTTCCTTTATCAAAATGCCTGTGGCCACTCTGACATCTCTCAACATGAGAAGTGGGATGGAAGTCAAGTTAGGTACAAAGAGGCAGCAGTCTCTATGCATCATGGTTAAAACATCTCTTACAAATTTTATTAAATTATATCACTAAAAGATCACAAGTCCCTCTTAGTATCTGGGTAAAGTGAGAGACCCTGAAGTTTAAGTGTTACTAGCTTCACTGGAAATCCACCTCTGATCCTTGGACATTATTCTGAAACATGTTGACTGGCCCAGAAAGGCTGATTAGTTTTTGGCTTGACCTTTGGCCTTAACCCTTATGATCATGGGCTGGCAACCTTGAAGCTGTTAAAAGTTCAGCTGTCCTTAGATCCCTGGTCATGTGACCCAGATCCAATACATTTCTCCTTGCTAATTCAATGTTTATGCCCTGTGTGTTGGAAAATGAAATTATCGTGTTGATAGAACATGGCCAGGACTGACTGTAACATCATTTTCTTTCTTTTTGCCTTCTCTCTAGTGGATTTTCAGCCTTGGCAGGAAGTGAGTATGTTAATTCAGGACTTGCTCTTTACCATTTTACACCCATGGAGTTGACCTAAGTGTATTTTGTTCTTTGGAGGAAGGATGGAAATAACTGATATCTTTCCAGTGTAGACAGGAATGGAGCATGATCAGAAAGTAAAATCATTTTCTCTTTTGACTTTGACCTTACAAATACATAAGCATTGATTGACCTTACAAACTTTCAAAAGTGGTCTCAAGTTATCTCTGTCTTTCTGAGGCACCAAAGTTTCCATCAAAAACATTTTCTACCAAGTTCATGTATATTAAGCATGAATCCTGCAATGTAATGGGCATTCCAGATTATATTTTAGTTTAATCCATCAAACATGTCCATTAGCATAAGGAATTTTGTGTTGCAACCACTCCAGGGAAAACTATGCAAGGATCAGGAGACTCAATAGCCAGTCATGGCAGGGCAAGTAGAGCTCTGGGGACCTGTTTTTTCAGGCTATCACATTCCTGCCCTGCCTTCCATTTTCCTAATTTCAACTAATTATCATCCTTACTTACCTAACACATAGCACAAAAGCTTAGCTATTTCCCCAGATCTGCAGTTCAGATTTCCTCCTGGTTTGTATTTCAGATCCTTCCTCTTCCCTTTTATTAATCAATTTCTAGGTGAACAAAAGACTGATCTTTCTAGTCCAATCCTGAATTTTCACTCTATGTTGGCAAGGTTTCCTTATCTATTCAGGGGGGAGATTTGGGCAAAAGTTACACTTCCTGTTGTATGAAACCCCTGGCTGAATTTGAAAGGTAAACTAGGTAACGTGTGACCAATTTAACTAGTAGATTGTGTGATGTATTTGTTTTCCTTTCCTCTTCTCTTCTTTCAATGTTCATTGCTATATCACCCAAAATAAAATCATACACAACTTATGTATATGTTTAATTCAAAAGCATTCTGTGTGAAGATGAAACTGAAATTTCATCTTAAATAGATCTATTCATTCAGTGCTTTGGAGGTCGGCCAGGAATGAACTCCAAATGTGAGATTCTGCAATAACAACTGAAAGCACATGCTCCATGTGACTCAAACCTATATTTTCAAATGGCCAATAGAACAAGCTTCAAATGCTCTCAAGCTGTGTCAAGGCTCATATAGAGAGATAAACAGAGGCCCCAAACTGTGCACTGAATATATAAGTCATCAAAGCAATTTTAAAATCAATTCAACATTTGACAAGGAGCCAATACGGTTCCCTTGTGATTAGAATGACATGCCCAGGCTAGTACTATGGGTAGAATCCTGACAGAAGTGTTTTGTACATGTTGGACCCTATGAAGGACCCCCTCCCTCTTCTCCCCACCAAGGAAAACCATAACGAAGCATTACAATGGTGTATCTGTGAGATCACTTACACATGGGTGCCATTCAACTGTGAGGGCATTGATGAAATTCTAGTGACTGGGCAAAAGAGTCCAAGACCAGAGAGTGTATGGTATGTCCCCAACCACATTTATAACAAGCAAAAGAAGCAATCATCTCTGAATCTAGAGATAATTGAAAACAGGCTTCTTCTAAAATGGGAAATATTTTGTTTTGGGGAAGGAAGTTAGGAGGGAGAATAACATTGACTGAAACATCATATTAAGCCCTTATAATTGTAAATTTTCTTAAGAGAAAATAAAATAGAACTTCCTAACCAAAGGCCCGTTTGCCATTGTTGTTTTCCTTGTTAATAACTTCTAAGTCTTTTTGTTATTCTACAAAGTTCTCTTGATGATCCCAGATATAGGAAAAACTGGTTAAAAATGACAGTGAGGGTAAATTGAGGACTTGCCACCCTGAACTCATCCGATCTCATCTGATCTCAGAAGCTAAGCAGGGTCAGGCCTGGTTAGTACTGGTGTGGGAGACCACCTGGGAATATTGAATACTATAGGCTTGGAAGCTCTGGTGGCCTAGTGCCTAAGGCATTTGACTGCTAACCAGAAAGCTTGTAGTTCAAACTACCAGCCACTCCTTGGAAGGAAGGTTGAGCAATCTACTTCTGTAGTGATACCACCTCAGAAACCCAAGGAAGGGTCAATGTGAGTTGGATCTGACTCAATGGCAGTGAGGTTTTTTTTTTTTTTTTGTTATATCTAGCTTCATTTTAGAACTTAACTTCTCTCTTTGGT
>NW_006922241.1:1030890-1034263 GCF_000298275.1 Orycteropus afer afer
TTCTTGGGGAAATTAGAGGAGACAACTGTCCCACAGCTGTGATTATGATGCTAAGCAACTATCTCACTGTAAGGGATTCAAGGCCAAATTTCTACTCAGCCTTTATTTCACCATCCTTTCAACCTCCAACTCACCACCTACAACCACTACCTGTGCACTCTTGCCACCATCTGGCATTCACAGTATGCCAGCCTCCTTTCCTTCTCTTATGCTCACTGCAGAGTGTTCCAGTTAAAACAGGCCTCATTGGCTCTGCCTTGACCCCCCCACCATGTCCCTTGCACTGATACTCCAAAGTGAGGCAGGTAACATAGGTAAAGAATACAGCACACAATAGAGTCTGTGTGCTTTACTTGGCTCAGCTCCTGCTATCACACCAAGTGTTGTGTACATTCCTGTACCTGGATAAATAATAAATAATATTGTTAAATATGCTGGAGCAAATCCCAGCAAAATTTCACTGAATGAAGGTCACAGACATGGTTTGGCACGATCCCTGTGAAACATTCCCAGGAAAAGCAAAGTGCTAGAAATCAGCTCTACTTCTCTCCAGGGGTTTGAGGTACAGGCTGTGACAACCTCAGAAGAAAGAGAAAAGTCCTTTTGGTCAGATCATGTCACTCTCCTATTAAATATCCAAACTCTTTTTATGACCTATGAGATTTTAAGTGCCCACTTCTCTAAGCTCATCCCAGGAGCTTCCTTCTCCTTCTTTTAAAGTTCCATCACAGAGGGTATTGGCACATTGCTGTTCCTTCTGCCTGTAATACCCTTCCCTCATATTTTTGCCTTCCTGTTAATCTGTTTTTAGCTTAATAACTCTTTGGTCAGTTGTTTTCATCACTTGCCTCATTTTTTCCCTTTGCAATTATGCCCATGTAGATTTATACTTTTATTTTACTCATTTACTTGATTATTATTATCTCCCCTTGGTAGAATAAGTTCTTTAAGGCAGGAAGCTTGCCATCTTGTTTATTATATTATCCCCAACATCTGGCACAGGGGAGGTAGTGAGTAATTGAATGAAATATGTATGCATGAACACGGTAAGACCCAACTGTAGGACTTTATCAAAGTGACATTCCTCCTGAATTATTCCTTTTTAAAAATGTGCTCTACCTGAATTTATCATAAATTAAAATTGTCTACTAAAAATTAGGGGTTTTAGCAAATTTGACACATACTTCTCAAGACACTACTTTCACAAGACACCATTCAAAACACAATGGAGGATCTCTATTTCATTGAGAGATTATGTTAATTCAGGACTTGCTTGTTGCCGTTTTACATCCATGGAGATGACCTAAGGGTATTTTGTTCTCTGGAGGAAGTATGGAAATAACTGATATCTTTCATTGAGAGATTATGTCTTTCTTTAGGGAGTTTAAGTTTCCCTGAGGGTAATTATACCTCTTTAGGGGAAGTTGAAGTAAAATAAAGTAAGTAAAGACTAAATGTTGTTGTTAGATGCCTTTGAGTCAGCTCCGACCAAGAGTGAACCTATGTACTATAGAATGAAATACTGCCCATTTCCGCTCCATCCTCACAATCTTTGCTATACTTAAAACCCTCGTTGCAACCACTGTGTCAATCCATCTTGTTGAGGATCTTTCCCTTTTTCATTGACCCTCTAGCTTACGGAGTGTGGTATCTTTCTTCAAGAAATGGTCTCTTGTAACAACATGACCCAAGTAGGGGAGACAAGTTCTGGCCATTCCTGTTTCCAAGTAGCATTCCAGCTGCACTTCTCCCAGGAGGTTTGTTTGTTCTCCTGGCAGTCCATCATATTTTCAATATTCTTCACCAACATAACAGTTCAAAGACATCAACTCTTCTTCAGTCTTCCTTGTTCATGTTCCAGCTTCCACATGCATAAGAGGTGATTGAAAATACCATGGCTTGGGTTAGGCATGCCTAAGTCTTCAAAGTGAAGTCTTTTGCAGCAAATTTGCCCAGTGCAATACAATGCCTGATTTCTTGACTGCTGCTTCCATGGTGTTGATTATAGATCCAAGTAAAATGAAATCCCTGACAACTTCAATCTTTTCTCCATTTATCGTGATGTTGCTTATTGGTCCATTTGTGACGATTTTTTTTTCTTTATGTTAAGGTGTAATCCATAGTTGTGATAGTTGGAGCTGTGTGTCAACTTGGCTGGACCCCAGTTCTGTGTGGTTGTTCCCATGATGGGATCAGATGACTGTGTTCTGAGTGGACCGTCTGCCCAAGGGGAGTTTCCCTAGGGGTGTGGCCTGCTTCCAAGATATCCAGGGACATCCTGGGAAGAGCCACATTCTTTGAGGGATTGGAACCCTGGTGTGCAGACTATAGACTTCCATGAGTGAGCAGCCCACCGCTCAGCCTGGAGATCTTGGATTCGTCTTTTGTTGGAGTCAACAACCAGTGTACTGCTTGCCAGCCTTGAATCTCTCAGCCCCCTGCGCTTGCGGAAGCTAAAGCGGCTGCTAGCCCATCTCCTCCAGAGACTTGGACTTGTCAGCTTCTATAAGCTTGTGAGCCATTTTCCTAAGATAAATTTTTTTCTCTCTCTCCCTATAAGTATATATATACCCTTTGCTGGTTTTTGTGTTTCTCTAGACAACCCAGTCTAACACAATAGTGAAGACTATAGTCTTTGATCTTCATCAGTAAGTGCTTCAAGGTATCTTCACTTCCAGCAAGCAAAGTTGTGTCATCTGCCTATTGCAGTTTGTTAATGAGTCTTCTTCCAATCTTGATGCCACTTTCTTCTCCATATATCCTAGTTTCTCAGATTATTTGTGTGGGATACAGATTGGATAAGTATGGTAAAAGGATACAAGTCTGACACATGCCCTTCCTGATTTTAAACCATGCAATATCCCCTTGTCCTGTTTGAATGACAGCCTCTGGATCTATGTAGAATTTCCTCATGAGCAGAATTAAGTGTCTAGAATTCCCATTCTTTGCAATGTTATTTATTATTTGTTATGATCCACACAGTTGAATGCCTATGACCGCCCCCCCCTGCCCCGCCCTGTACCCTTCTTAATTATGCACTTCTGTCTGCCCAGCTTTCCCTCCATGTGAATGTTGCTCCTCTGGTGCCCCATGGCCCGATTGCTCCAAGGGGTGTATCTCCAAAGAGTAGGTGGGTGCATCACCCTGGGTTGAGTGTTCTGTGTGAAAGTCTTTCTGTTTTTGGGCTGAGAGCCAGTCCTTGGGAGTGAATCCCATCCTAGGCCTGATATGTGTCTCAGGGCCATACTCTTGGGGGTCCCATCAGACTCCATCCAATCAGTAATTCTGGTCGTTATTGTGTTTTCATCTGCCATTCTCTTTAGCTACTCTCCATTCAAGAGCAAGTGTCAGAGTTTCTTCTGACATCCATTTT
>NW_006922241.1:1034988-1038745 GCF_000298275.1 Orycteropus afer afer
CATCTAGATGGCAGCTTGCTAGCTTTTAAGATCCCAGTCGCTACTTGCCAAAGTAGGAGGTAGAACAATGTTTTGTGTAGTATGTTATGCCAATTGAGCTTGATGTCCTCTGCAACTATAGTCCCAAGCCCACACTTACCTGTGTTTTTAATGACCATTTGCTTTTTTCATGTATGATGTTCTTGATGTCATCCTACAACTTGTCTTGTCTTTGGTCATTGGTGTTCAGTGCATGAAATCTATTCTTCAGATGTTCTCTAAATTCAAATGGGTTGTAATCAAGGTTATATTTTGGCTCTTGTGGACTTGTTTTAATTTTCTTCAGTTTCAACTTGAACTTACTTTTTTGCAATTGATAGACTGTTTCACAGTCAGCTCCTGGTCTTTTTTTTTGGGGGGGGGGGTTCCAAAGTAAAAGTAAATATATATATTTTTTTATTGTGATTTGGTTGAAAATTTACAGAGCAAATTCACTTTCCATACAGTGATTCACATACATTTTGTCTCATGACATCGACCACAATTCACCCCAATGCAACAGCTCCTCTCCCACTTCCTCCTGATAGTCACCTCTTCCCTGTGCCTATCCCTCTATGCACCCCTACCCCCTGATCTGTCTCCCCGTGTATAAACAGCCCTTCTTTCTCCCATGATTTTTTCTCCAAGAAGTGTATTTACTTCAGGTAAATGTTCAACTCCTATGCCTGTCTTTTGCTTGGCTGTCAGCCACAGGTGTGGGTTCAATTCTAGACCTGAAGGGCAGCTAGGGGCTATAGTCTCAGTGTTTCCACGAGGCTCTATCAGACCAGCAAACCTGACCCCCCTTTTTTTACCCAAATGCTTTTGAGTTTTTTTCCACATTGCTCTCCCTCTCTATCCAGGGTCTCCTACATAGAGCTCTCTCTGAGTGGTTGACATTGGTAGTCAGGCACCATCTAATTCTTCTGGTCTCATAATCATATAGGCTGAGGATTGCATGAAGTGCCAGTTGCTAGGACTAATTCTTTCCATGAATCTTTAGTTTTCTTCATTCTTCTTTGTGCTGGATGAGGAGAGACCCATCATTGCATCTAGATGGCTGCTTGCAGGCTTTTAAGATCCCAGCGACTAGTTGCCAAAGTAGGAGCTAGAACAATGTTTTGTGTAGTATGTTATGCCAACTGAGCTTGATGTCCTCTGTGACTATGGTCCTGAGTCCACGGGTTCAACTACTTGGTCCCTCTGGGTAGCTGACTGTGACCAAGAAGTGAATACAAACTTTTCCCTTGTCAGCTCTGCTTATAAACCTGGAAATTCAGATCATACAAATACACTAATAGGACCATTGTCTGCCAACTCTATACATGGTCTTGGGTATACTCCCCACTTCATAGACCTACCTAATAGTTCAGCCTGTTCACTCACTTATCCACCCTTATACCCATGTTGCCTTCACTGACAATGCAGTACTGTATGTGTAAAAGGGTTCATCTTTGTTGTCTGCACCTCCCATGTACCTCTCTATGTCTTCCTTTTCCTCAATGTCACCATGTTGATCCCTCACATTTGGTACATTGCCCTTCTCTTCACCCAAATCAGTACTTATCTCTACTTATCTAACAGTGTTCCTTCTCCTCCCCTCTCACCTCTGGTAATCAACAAAGAAAATTTCCTTCCATAGATAAACATTTCCTTGATTTTTACAATAACAGACTCATACAATATTTGTCTTTATGTGATTGACTTATTTCACTCAGCATAATGTCCTCCAAGTTCATCCAAGTTATGCAGTATTTTTCAGATTCTAGGTTATTCTTTAGGGTTGCATAGTATTCCATTGTGTGTATGTACCAAAGCGTGGTTATCCATTCTTCAGTTGATGGGCACCTAGGTTGTTTCCATCTTTTGGTTATTGTAAATAGTGCTGCAATGAACATGGGTGTGCATATATCTGTTTTGTCCTGACTCTCACTTCTTTAGGATATATACCTAGTAATGGAATGGCTGGGTCAAATGGTATTTCTATTTCCAACTTTTTAAGGAGTCACCATACTGCTTTCCACAGTGGTTGTACCATTTTACAATCCCAACCAGCAGTGTAGGAGAGTCTCAAACTCTCCACATCCTCACCAGCATTTGTTATTTTGCGTCTTGTTGAACTTTGCTACTAGTGCTGGAGCAAGATTGTATCTAATTGTTGTTTTTATTTTCATCTCTCTAGCTGGCTAATGGTTGTGAGCATTTTTTCATATGTTTGTTGGCCACCTGAATATCCTCCTTGGTGAAGTGTCTATTCATATCTTCTGTCCTGGCCTTTTTTTGACTTAATTATTGAACTTCTTCATTGCCTCTTTTCAAGGTGTAGTTGTCTGATCTCTGTGTATTACTTCCTGGAAAGTCCACATGTATAGCCATCATTTTTATTGTGGGAGAAAAGTATTTACAATAAAGAAGTCATTGGTTTTGCAAAATTCTATCACATGATCTCCAGTGTCATTTCTATCACAAAGGTCATGTCTTCCAACTACTGATGATTCTTTTTTGTTTCCAACTTTTGCATCCTAATCAACATAATAATCCATACACCTTGATTGCATGTTTGGTCAATTTCAAACTTCAGAACTTGGTAAAAAAAAAAAAAATCTTCAGTTTCTTCATCTTTAGCTTTAGTGGTTGGTGCATCAATTTGAATATTAGTAGTATTAACTGGTTTTCATTATAGGCATATGAATATTATCCTATCACCGACAACATCATACTTCAGGATAGATCTTGAAACATTTTTTTTTTTTTATCAATGAACGTGATGTCAGTCCTCTTCAATTTGTCATTCCTGGCATAGCAGATCATATGGTTGTCTGATTCAAAATGGTCAATATCAGTCCATTTCAGCTCTTTAGATATCAATCTAATCTAGGATATCAATCTTTATGCCTGCATTTCATTTTGACAACTTTCAATTTTCCTAGATTCATACTTCATACATTTAATGTTTTCATTGTTAATGGATGTTTGTAGCTGTTTCTCCCCATTTTGAGTCTTACCTCATCAACAAATGGTGAATGCAAAAGCTTTACTCCATCCACATCACTAAGGTCTACTCTACTTTGATGAGGCAGCTCATCCCCAGTAGTATTTTGAGTACTTTCCAACATGAAAGACTCATTTTCTAGCACTATAACAGACAATGTTTCATAAATGTATTCGTGAAGTTTTCTTGTAATATATCAGACAGTGTTTCACTGCTATTCATAAGTTTTCTGCCAGTAAATTCTTTTAGCAGTGGATGGCTTTGTCGTTCTTCCCAGTCTGTCTTAGTTTTGAAGCTCTGCTGAAAGCTGTCCACCATGGGTAACCCTACTGGTATTTTAAATACCAGTGGCATTGCCTCTAGCCTCACAGGAACACATAAGCCACCATGGTAAGACAAACTGACAGATGAGTAGTGGAAAGATAAATAGAGAACTAGAAAACTAGCAAATATCCTTGACTCTACTTTCCTTTCTGTTCACATTCAATTTCACCATGTTTGATATTTCTACTTCTTTAGTATTTTTTTAAATCTGTTCACCAATGTCTTTGCCCACCGCTACAATCTGCATTTTTTTTTTTTCCATCCTCATAACTGGCCTCCCTGTCTCCATTTCTAATTGACTTTTTCATCTCTTTTCCACACTGTGGCTAGAATGGTATTTCTGAGCTCAAAATTTCAGCATGTCACTCTTCTGCTTAAACCTTCAGTGACTCTCCATAACCTGCAAGTAAAAGACTACACTAT
>NW_006922241.1:1039185-1045843 GCF_000298275.1 Orycteropus afer afer
TATCACTTGTCATCTGGTCTTTGAACATATAACTCCCTCTACTTGGAGCTCCCACTCCTATCAAGACTCAGCAATAATGTCCTGTTCTCTGTGAAATTATCTCTAGACCCAAAGTCTATTGGTTAGTCACCCATTCTCATGCCTCAGGTTGCCAGTCATCCCTTCTTAGAGCACTCATGATGCAGTGATATTCTCTTTGCCTATTTTTCTCAGTAGATTAGAACTTCTTTGATTGAAGAAACAGTATCTTATTAATCTTTCCATGTTTAATAGCTGAAACAATGCCTGGCAACCTAGTTGAAAGAAAAAAGAAAAATAAATTATAATTGAACAATACAATAAGGAGATGCAATTAATATGTTGTAGGATAGCCAAGGAGATCATTAAAGACATCCTGGAGAAATGACATGTAATCTAGACCTTGACAGGTGCCAAAAGCCTTTTTGTAACCAGAGAGTAAGTGTGAAGTATTTGAAGCTGACAGGAATGGCAATGGTCCTGCAAGGCTGAAGGAGTATAAAGACAATGGAGTAAAAAAAAAAAAAAAAAAAAAAAACCACACACTTCAGGATAGATCATTGAGACTTTTGAATGCTGTCTCATGGAATTGAAACTTTAGGCCATGAGAAGCTGTGATTGTTTCTAGGGAAGAGTTTAACATGAACTAATTTATTGATCAGAAGTAACCACAGGGAATTAATTGAGTGAAAGACAGATTGCAGAGATGAAGAAAGTAAGATAAAAGTCCAGTATGAGACTAGTTGAGTGATGATGAGACCCTGGGCTGAGGCAAGGGTGAGGGTAGTGGTTGGGTGAGGGCATATGAGATATGAGGAGTATTATGGAAATTGAAGAGACAGCATTTACTGTGAGAGAAAATGAAAGGGTCTGAGATCAGCCTAGGAGCCTAGGAAGATGATAAGGGCAATATGAGATGGAGCAGCCAAGCTGAGTGTCCCAAATAAGCACTATCCTGGTCACTGCTTTGATACAAAAATAAAAGAGAGAAGAAAGAAAGAGAGAAAGAGAAACACACACACACACACACACACAGAGACAGAGAGAGAGAGAGAGAGGAAAGCAAGGAGAGATGTGATGGCTGCCTTTATATTTGAAGACTGTCCTGTAGAGGAGATATTATGCATACCTACAGAGCAAAACTAAGGCCAAGAATGAGCTGCAAAACACATTTTGGCTCAATATAGAGGTATTATTTCTAACATGTAGACTGTGGGGTACATTGTCAACCGTGATGGTTAAGTTTATGTGTCTACTTGGCTCGGCCTGGTTGAGTAGCTGCACAGCTTGGATGTAGTATTTCCCATGATGAGACTGGTAATCAACTCCACAGTGGAATCTACTGTGAGCAGCTGAGTAGCTGCCTTAGGGATGTGGTCTGCTTCCTGTATATAAGGAGAAACTTTGAGGAACAGTTTCTAGCTTATGGCATGCTTGAACCCTGCATGTAACCATGTCATTGTTCAGCAGCCTGCCATGATCTGCCAACCTTGGGGTTTTCTGTGGACTTGAATTAATGGCCTGTCATATGGTTTGATAACATTGGGACTGTGCCTTTTTACTTGGCAACAATGAGCTTGTCAGCCTCAGTAGATAGCAGCTGTCTGAGTGAAGAAAAGCCATTAGCTCCAGTGGGCCAGAAGCAGGAGACAGAACTGAAGACCAAGGTTTAGGGGCTTTCACCAAGCCCCTAGAGCCTGGCACTTTGAACTTGGACTGAAAGCCTCCAAACTGTAAGAGAATAAACTCCTGTTTGTTCAAACATCCCATTTGTGATATTTTCTTGTCAGAGCAGTACTAAGCAACCAAAACATCAACTAAAGAGCTCAACTAAACAAGTGTCCAAGGAGAGATTAAGGGACCCTGTTTGGGACCAATAGAAAAGGGGCTCTTGGGGTTAGATGAGAATTTGGACCAAGATACTGCAACCTTAGAAGCTGCTCCTGTTTCTCTGCCACTGGACTTTGCTATAGTTGCCACTATTTCTCACCATCTTATACAGTCTTCAGTTTTATGTTTCTCTCTCCTGTGTCCAGGAGATTTTCAGCAGGGACCCCAGATCTGAAGGAAGCAGACAATTCTTATAAATATTTTGTTATTGTTGTTGAAAATATGCATAGCAAAACAAACACCAATTCAACTGTTTCTATATGTACAATTCAGTGACATTGATTATATCTTCAATTTGTGTGTCCATTCTCATTTCTTTCCCAGACTCTTTTTGGTGGTAGTGGGGCCCTCTCACCTACTGTGTGGTTAGTGCTAATGTAAGTGACCCCTTATTAATTTCAAGGCATGATCATATACTAACTAATCCCTTTGGTAGGTTACAGTCACTTAATTTGCATAGTAATTGACCAATTCCCTCAAGGTCACTTAGTCTTATTGTATGATTTTACACACCTTTTGTGCATGGTAGACTAGCCAATCCCTTCAAGGTTGTGCCTAGACAATCATTTTGGCAGAATTATAACCTTAAGACCTCAAAGACCGTTTACAAGAGAAACCTATTGCACTGCAAATACCTTTTCTTCTGAATAAGGAGTCCCTTGATAGTGAAAATGATCAACATGTTCAGCTGCTAACTGAAAGGTTAATAGTTCAAGTCCACCCAGAATCTCCTTGGAGGAAAAGACTGGTGATCTATTTCAGAAAACTGAAACACTAAAACCCTATGCAGCACAATTCAACTCTGGCACAAATAGGGTCACCATGAGTCTGAACTGATTCCACAGTAATTAGTGATGGTCTTCTCCATAAACCCCGAGACTGTGCTCTGAGATAACCTGGGCAAAAGGGCCAGACCTTTCTGGTTGCTGTATGTCAGCCATAGAATAGTCAGGAAATTCCTCCCTTATTAAACTCTGAATTCTTTTTCTCTCCAGTGTTTTCATACATAGAACAGGGGAAATCTGTGAATGGGCCTCATTCTACAGAGAACTTCTCTTTTGTAGCATTTCATTTCCACATTCTCTTGCCCTGCTCAATTCACTAAATAACTCATTCTCTCTCTCTCTCTGATCATAGAACATTAAGCAATCAGCATTGGGAGTAAGAAAATTCTGGGTTTTGTCATTTATAAACTAGAAATCTTGCTTTTCTAGTATCTGGACATGAGAGAATATGCTAAGTACTTAATAACAAAATCAATGATAATAAGATTATCATAATTTTTGTAATCAGACCTAGTGTCTGTTTATTGCTTATTATGACCAGGGACTAAGCTTACATATATACATAAGTACATATATGTAGAATTCTTCTTAATTATGTGGAAGGAGTAAGTTCAGGATCTTAATTTGCTCATGAGGCATGAGTCAAACTGGGAAAAAACAGCTGCGAACATTCATTCAATGGAATGTGGAATGTATGAAGTATGAATCTAGGAAATTTGGAAGTTGTAAAAAAATGAAATGGAATGCACAAAGATCGGTATTCCAGGCATTCATGAATTGAAAAGGACCGGTATTGGCCATTTTGAATCAGACAATAATATGCCAGGAATGACAAATTGAAGAGGAATGGCATCACATTCATTGTCAAAAGGAATGTCCCAAGATCTATTCTGAAATACAGTGCTGGCAGTGATACAATAATATCCATATGCCAACCAAAAAACAAAACAAAACAAAACAAAAAACAAAGACCAAACTCACTATCATCACTTGGTTCATTGTTCTGACTCATAGCGACCTCTCCTTGGGTTTCCAACACAGTATCTCTATGGAAGTAGATCATCCAGTCTTCCTTCTGAGCAGTGACTGGTGGGTTTGAACTGCCTTCTGGTTAGCAGTCAAATGCTTTCGGCACTACATCACCAGAGGTCCTCGTACACCTACAAGGAAGACCAATTAATACTACTATTATTCAAATTGATGCACCAACCGCTAAAGCCAAAGATGAAGAAATTAAAGATTTTTACCAACTTCTATAACCTGAAATTGGCAAAACATGCAATTAAGATACATTGATAATTATTGTTGATTGGCATGCAAAAGTTGGAAACAAAGAAGAATCATGGGCTGTTGGAAAATATGGCCTTGATGATAGAAATGACAGCGGAGATCACACAATAGAATTTTGCAAGACCAATGACTTATTCATTGTAAATACCTTTTCTCGACAACACAAATGATGACTATACATGTGAACCTCACCAGGTGAAATACAGAGGAATCAAATTGACTACATCTGTGGAAAGAGGTAATGGAGAAGCTCAATATCATGAGTCAAAATAAGGCCAGGAGCTAACTGTGGAATAGAACACCAATTGCTCATACGCAAGTCTAAGTTGAAGCTTAAGAAAACTAAAACAAGTCCATGAGAGCCAAAATACCACCTTAATTAAATCCTGCCTGAACGTAGAGACCATCTCAAGAATAGATACAATGAATTGACACCAGTGACCGAAGACCAGATGACTTATGGGACTACATCAAGAACATCATACATGAAGAAAGCAAATGCTCATTAAAAAGACAGGAAAAGAAGAGAGACAAAAATGGATGTAAGATGAGACTCTGACTTGCTCTTGAATGGAGAGTTTCTAAAGCAACTGGAAGAAGTGATGAAGTAAAAGAGCTGAACAGAAGATTTCAAAAGGCTGCTGGAAAAGACAAAATAAAGCATTATAATGAAATGTGCAAAGACGTGGGGTTAGAAAACCACAAGTGAAGAACATGCTCTACATTTCTTAAGCTGAAAGAACTAAAGAAAAACCTCAAGCCTTGAGTTGCAATATTGATGGATTCCATGGGCAACATGTTCAATGATGCAGGAAGCATCAAAAGAATATGGAAGGAATACCCAGAGTCACTGTACCAAAAAGAAATGATCAATGTTCAACCATTTCATGAGGTAGCATATGATAAAGAACCAAAAGTATTGAAAGGAGAAGTCCAAGCTTCAGTGAATAATTGGCACAAAAAACAAACAAACAAACAAAAAACCCAATAAGAACAAAACAAAAAACCCCCCACAAAGCTCTAGGAATGGAATATCAATTGAGATGTTTCAACAAATGGATCCACTGCAGGAGGTGATTACTCTTTCAGACCAAGAAATTTGGAAGACAGTTGCATGGCCAACAAAATGGTAGAGATCAATATTTGTGCCCATTCCAAAGAAAGCTGATCCAACAGGATATGGAAGTTATAAAATGATATCATTAATATTGTGTGCAAGTAAATTTTTGCCAAACATAATTTCAAAAACAATTGCAGCAGTATATTGACAGGGATCTTCCAGAAATGCATGTTTGATTCAGAAGAGGACACAGAATGAGAGATATCATTGGTAATGTCAGATGGATCTTGCCTGAAAGCACAGAACAGCAGAAAGATGTTTACCTGTGTTTTATTGCCTATTCAAAGGCATTCAACTGTGTGGATCATATAAAATTATGGATAACATTACAAAGAATGGGAATTCCGGAAAATGTAATTGAGTTCATGAAGAACCTGTACATAGACCAAGAAGCTGTCATTTGAATAGAATAAGGGAATACTGCATGTTTTTAAATCAGGAAAGATAATAACCTTTCACCATATTAATCTGTATACTGAGCAAATAATCTGTATTAATCTGTATTAATCTGTATGCTGAGCAAATAAACCTTTCACTGTATCAATCTGTATGCTGAGCAAATAATCTAAGAAGCTGTGCTAAATGAAGAATGTGGCATCAGAACAGAAGACTCATTGATAGCCTGCGATATATAGATGAGATAACCTTACTTGCTGAAAGTGAAGATGACTTGAAGCACTTTATTCTTGAGGCCCAAAGAGTACAGTCTTCATTATGGATTACATTTCAACATAAAGAAAATAAAAATCCTCACAATTGTACCAATAAGCAACATCATGATGAATGGAGAAAAAATTGAATTGTCATGGATTTCATTTTACTTGGATCCACAATCAACACCCATGGAAGCAGCAATCAAGAAGTCAGATGTCGTATTGTACTGGGTAGGAGTTCTGGTAGCGTAGTGCCTAAGGCATTTCACTGCTAACCAGAAGGCTGGTAGTTCAAACCTGCCAGCCACTCCTTGGAAGGAAGATTGGGCAATCTACTTCCGTAGTGATACCACCTTGGAAACCCAAGGAGGGGTAGCTATGAATCGGATCCAATTCGATGGCAGAATTTTTTTTTTTAAATTTTATTGCCTTGGGCAAATATGCCATGAAAGACCTCTTTAAAATGTTAAGGAACAAAAAGGTCACTTTCAAGACTAAGATGGGCCCAACCCAAGCCATGATATATTCAATTGCCTCATATCCGTGTGAGAACTGGACAATAAGTAAGGAAGAAGGAGGGAAAGTTGATGCGTTTGAATTGTTGTGTTGGCAAAGAATACTGAAAATACCATGGACTGCCAGAAGAATGAACAAATCTATCCTGAAAAAAATGCAGCTGGAATGCTCTTTGGAAGTGAGAATAGACAGACTTCATCTCACCCTCTTTGGTCTTGTTGTGAGAAGGGACCAGTCCCTGGAGAAAGATATCATGCTTGGTAAAGTAGAGAGTCAGTGAAAAATTGGAAGACCCTCAATGATCTGAATTGACACAGTGGTTGCAATGAGGGGCTCAAGGATAGCAAGGAGTGTGAGGATGGTACATGATTGGGTCGTGTTTTGTT
>NW_006922241.1:1045963-1065702 GCF_000298275.1 Orycteropus afer afer
GACTCATAGCGACCCCTCCTTGGGTTTCCAAGGCAGTATCACTATGGAAGTAGATTGCCCCATCTTCCTTCCGAGGAGTGGCTGGTGAGTTTGAACTGCCAGCCCTCTGGTTAGCAGTCAAGTGCCTTAGGCACTATGCTACCAGAGCTCCTATATATATGTGTGTGTGTGTGTGTGTGTGTGTATACAATATGTATTTATATGTATATGGGAGCTCTGGTGGTGTAGTGCATAAGACATTTGACTGCTAACCAGAAGGCTGGTGGATCAAACCCACCAGCTACTCCTTGGAAGGAAGATTGGGCAATAAACTTCTGTAGTGATACTGCCTTGGAAACCAAGGAGGGTGGCTATTAGTTGGATCCGACTCAATGGCAGTGAGTTAGAGTTTGGTTACATATATATGTATGTACATGTATATGTATGTATAGATCTCGGAATGAAGACTGGGCAATCTACTTCAGTAGAGAAGCTTCCTCAGGAACCCGAGGTGGGGTCACTATGAGTCAGAACCGACTGGACAGCAATGAGTTTGGTTTTGGTGTGTATGTGTGTATGAATACATATATATATATATATATATAATACATTTATATGTACATATAATTTCTGTTCTTTCTCAAGACAACCTTATGAGGTAAAGAAACTGAAGCCTAAAGAGATTAAGTAAATTGTCCAAAGTTACACAGCCAGTAAGGCACAGAGTTGAGACTTTAGAGACAATCTTCAATTACTTAGCTATACTATGTCTTCTTTGTGGAATGGGCCTCCTAAAAATTTTAACTCAGATTGATGAACCTCACATTTGCACTGTTCCTTCAGACCAAAAACTCCCTTAGGAAAAGGACTGATTTCCCCATGAAGCTAAAAACCTACATAACTGACTGGTCTAATGCAATGTATGAAAAAAAAAAAAAAATGTAAAATAGATAATTATTTTTCAATTATTATATGCTAAAATGCTATTGTTTTAGCAATATTGGCCTAAATAATATATATTATTAAAATTAATTTCACCTGGTTCATTTTACTTTTTAAAACATTTCTATCAGAAAACTTAAAAGTATATTATATGAATCTTATTAGTTTCTAGTGGGCAGCACTGTTCTAAAAGTCAGAAGCCATGACTTTTCTCTGATTCCAACTCAACTTACTATTTAGGGGCTTACAAAGGGAGAAAACCCAACAGAAGATTGGAAACCAAATCCCTGTAAAATCCCTGAATGATATTCCATGTGACAGAAGTTGGCAATTTAGCCTTGATTTCTCAGGTCTCTCTCATCCCCTAGAGTTTTGTTTTGTTATGTGCCATCGAGTCATCTCTGACTCATAGTGACCTTATGTACTATAGAACAAGACACTGCCTGGTTCTATGCCAGCCTCATGATCCCTACCATACCTGAGCCTATCGCTGCAGCCACCTTGTCAATCCATCTTGTTGAGGGCCTTCCTGTTTTTCATTGACCCTCCACTTTACCAAGCATGACACTTCTCCAGAAAATGGTCCCTTCTGACAACATGACCAAATTAGGTGAGATGAAGTCTGGCCATCCTTGCTTCCAAGGAACATTCTGGCGTCACTTCTTCCAGGACAGATTTGTTAGTTCTTTCAGCAGGCCATGGTACTTTCAGCATTCTTTGCCAACACCACAACTGAAACACATAAACTCTTCTTCGGTCTTCCTTATTCATTGTCCAGCTCTCACATACATATGAAGCGATTGAAAATACCATGGCTTGGGTTAGGTGTATTTTAATCTTCAAGGAGATATCTTTGCTCTTAGCATTTGAAAGAGGTCTTTTGCAACAGATTTCCCCAATGCAGTATGTCTTTTGATGTCTTGACTGTTGCTTCCATTGGCATTGATTGTAGAACCAAGTAATATGAAGTCTTTGCAACTTCAATCTTTTCTCCATCTATCATGGTGTGGCTTATTGGTCCAGTTTTGAGGATTTTTGTTTTCTTTATATTGAGGTGTAATCCATACAGCAGACTGTAGTCTTTAATCTTCATCAGTAAGTGCCCAAAGTCATCCTTACTATCAGCAAGCAAAGTTGTGTCATCTACGTATTTCAGGTTGTTAATGAGCCTTCCTCCAATCCTGATGCCACGTTCTCCGTATAGTCCAGCTTCTCAGATTATTTGCTCACCATGCAGATTGAATAAGCATGGTGAAAGGATATAACCCTGATGCACTCCCTTCCTGATTTTACACCATGCAATGTCCCCTTGTTCTGTTCAAATTATGGCCTCCTGGTCTCTGGGCAGGGTTCTTAAGACCACAATTAAGTGTCCTGGAATTCCCATTCTTCTCAATGTTATCCACAATTTGTTATGATCCACACAAGCGAATGCCTTTGCATAGTCCATAAAACACAGCAAACATCTTTCTGGTATTCTTTGCTTTCAGCTAAGATCCATCTGAAATCAGCAATGATGTCCTTCACTCCACATACCCTTCTGAATACAGCTTGCATTTCTGGAAGTTCTCTGTCAATATACTGCTGCAATAATTTTTGAATTATCTTCAGAAAGATTTTACTTGCATGAGTTATTAATGATATTATTTGATAATATCCAATTCTGTGGGATCACCTTTCTTTGGAATGGGTACAAATATGAATCTCTTCCAGGCAGTTGGCCAAGTAGCTGTCTTCCAAATCTGTTGGCATAGCTGAGTGAGTGCTTTCAGTGGGGCATCCATTTGTTGAAACATCCCAATGGGTATTCGGTCAATTCCTGGAGCCTTGTTTTTAGCCAATTCCTTTAGTGCAGCTTCACCTTCTTCCTTCAATACCATTGGATCTTGATTATATGTCACCTCTTGGAATAGATGATCATCTACCGATTCTTTTTAATATAGTGACTCTGTGTCTTCCATCCATCTTCTTTCAATGTTTTATTTTTTTGGAGTTTTTAAAAAGTTTTATTGAGATATCATTTACATACCATACAATTCACCCATTTAACATTTATAATTCAATAGTTTTTAGCACATTCACAGTTCTGCAACTATTATTACAATACATTGTAGAATATTTTGTTTACCTCAAAAAGAAACCTTGTACCCTTTAGCTTTCTGGTATTTTCTGCTTTCAGCTAAGATCCTTCTGACATCAGCAATGATATCCTTTGTTCCACATCCTCTTCTGAAACTGGCTTGAATTTCTTGCAGTTCTTTGCTGATGTACTGCTGCAACAGTTTTTGAATTATTTTCAGTAAAATTTTATTTACATATGATGTTGATGACATTGTTTGATACTTTCCACATTCTGTTGGATCACCTTTTCTTGGAATGGACAAAATTATAGATCTCTTCCAGTCTGTTGACCAGGTAAATGTCTTCCAAATTTCATGGCATAAAAAAACGAGCACTTCCAGTATTGCATCCATTTGTTGAAACATCTCAATTGGTATTGTAACAATTTCTGGAACCTTGGTTTTTTTTGTCATTGCCTTCAGTGTAGCTTCAACTTTTTCCTTCAATACTATCAGTTCTTGATCATGTGCTACCTCCTGAAATGGTTGCACATCAACCAATTCTTTCTGGTACAATGACTCTGTATTTCTTCTACTTTCTTTTGATGTTTCTTGTGTTGTTCAATATTTTGCTCATAGATTACTTCAACATTGCAACTTAAGGCCTGAATCTGCTACAAAAGACTTCTTCAAATGTTAGAGAGCAGAGATGTCACTTTGAAGACTAAGGTGCATGTGACCAAAGCCATAATATTTTCAATTGTCTCATATGCATGCAAAAGCTGGATGATGAATAAGAAGACCAAAGGAGAACAGATGTATTTGAAAAACGGTGTTGGGCAAAAATATTGAATATGCCGTGATCTACCAGAAGAACAAAAATATCTGTGGTGGATGAAGTTTAGCCTGAATATTCCTTAGAAGCAAGGATGGTGAGATATCAACTCACACACTTTGGTCATGTTGTCAGGAGGGATCAGTCACTGAAGACAGATATCATGCTTGGTAAAATTGAGGGTCAGTGAAAAAGAGGAAGACTTCAATGAGATGAATTTGCACAGCGGCTGCAACAGTGGGGTCAAATATAGCAACCATTGTGAGAATTATACAAGACTGCAATGTTTCTTTCCATTGTATTTAAGGTAACTATGAATTGGAACTGACTCCATGGTACCTAACAGAAGCAACAACAATCCTTTAGCTATCATGTCCTAATCCTCTACCCAATCCTAGAGTAAGAAACTACTTTTGCTTTGTGTTTCTATTTATTAGCATATTCTAGATATATCATAAAAATGAAATAATATATGTGGTCTTTTGTGTCTGGCTTCTTTCACTTGGCAGAATATTTTCAAGATTCATCTGTGTTATAGCATGAATCAAAGCTTCATTCTTTTTTTATGCCCAAATAATATTCAATTCTATGGATATACCACATTTTATGTCCACTTGATGCACATTTGTATTGTTTCTACTATGAGTAATGTTGTTTCTATTATAAGTAATGCTGTTATGAACATTTGTATACAAGTTTTTGCATGGACACATATTTTCATTTCACTTCAGCATACACTGAAAATGGAATTGCTGGGTAAATGGTAACTCTATGTTTAACTTTTGGAAGATCTGCTAGACTGTTTTCAAAAGTAGCTGCAACATTTTACATTCTCATGGCAATGTATGAGGGTTCTGATCTCTTCTTATCTTTACCAATACTTGTTTAGTACTGTAGAAATACAATTTGTAGATTGTAGAAGTTCTAGTTAGTGTGAAGTGGTATTACATTGTTGTTTTGATATGGATTTCCCTGATGACTATCAATGATGAACACCTTTTCATGTTCTTTTTAGCCATATCTATATATTTCATTTCGGAGCTCTGGTAGCATAGCACCTAAGGCACTTGACTGCTAACCAGAAGGCTGGCGGTTCAAACCCACCAGCCACTCCTCAGAAGGAAGATGGGGTAATCTACTTCCGTAGTGATACTGCCTCGGAAACCCAAGGAGTGGTCACTATGAGTCGGGTCTGACTCGATGGTACATAGCAACAACAACAACAACATATATTTCATTTGGAAAATTCTGTGTTAAGAAACTTTGTACATTTTAAAAATTGCATTATTTATCTTTGCATTATTGAGTTGTAAGAGTTCTTTATATATTCCAAACAAAAGCCCCTTACCAGATACATCATATGCAAATATTTTTCTCATTCTATGGATTGTCTTTTCACTTTTTTGCTAGTGTCCTTTGAAGCACCAAAGTTTTAATTTTGATAAAGTTCTACTTATTTATTTATTCTTGAATTGCTTTTGCTTTTGTCATCATATTTAAGAACCCACTGCCAAATGCAAGAACACAAAAATTTACCCCTATCTTTTTTTTTTTTTTATTAGGATTTGGGTGAACCCTATCTTTTCTTTTAAGAGTTTTATAGTTTTGGTTCTTACATTTAGATCTTTCATCCATTTTGTTACTTTTTGTATATGATGTGAGGCAAAGATCCAACTTCATTCTTTTCCATATGGATACCCAGATGTCCCAGCACCACTTTTTTTGAAAAACAATTCTTTTTTATTGAATAAGTTTGGCACCCATGTTGAAAATAAATTGACCATTAAATGTGAGTTTACTTCTTGAGTCTCAGTTCCATACAATTTGATAGGTGTCTATCCTTATGCCAGTATAACACAGTCATGATTACTGTTGTTTTGTGGCAAGTTTGGAAATTGGAAACTATATATCCTCAAGATTATTCTTTTTCAAGATCATTTATTTATTCGGAGTCTCTTGAGCTTCTGCCTGAATCTTAGGATCAGCTTTGGAGTTATTTTTTTTTTTAGAAAATGGCCAAATGCTCACAGGACAGGTCCTCCTTGCCTCTGGCCTTTCTACCTTATCATAAAGTCCACTCTGGGGCTGAAAACCCACAAGTCTTCTCATTCCCAGATCCTTGTTGCTACCTGGTTTCCATTCTGCACTGCAAAGGGCAGTGTAGCTATCTGGGGCACTGATATACAAAAGGCTCAAAATAGCACTTGGAGTATAACAAGATGGGAAACTTTATATTTACCAGAATTCTTTCCTGGGTGAAAATTATTTTTCTTGAAATGTTGGGAAAATTTGATATAGTGCTTTGTGGAGGGGTGTAAAGACCTCCAAGAACATGGGCAAGTCCTAATGGTTAGTAAAGTGCCTTCTAAAAAGAATTGATTTAGTTAATTACAAGCTTTTGTTCTGCTGAATGTGCAAGTTTGAGACAAAGCAATAAAGCAGTGGGAAGTTGTCATTGGGGTGCTCCTCCTGCCTTAATTAATCAAATATATGTTCTTTTGTCCATATGTTAAAGATTGTAAATTGGATGAGAAAGCAAATTACTTGGCTCTGGGATACATACATATTTTAGTTTGATCCTGGCCGCCTCTAATGAAAACTGTTTTCCTGATAACTTCTTTATGTTTTACCTTGCTTTCTAAGAGTTGCATCTGTGTCTGTTGACATTCAAAATAATGACAGAGCTTCACATGTGCACATTACCCCATTCTAAGAGGCTGTCTCCAGGAAAGCAAGACAGGGCCACTTCGACAAGCCAGACTATTGATTTATAGGATTTAGTAAATAGACCTGTTGAATTAATGAGAAACTAAAACAAATTTATCCTCAAATGATGTTGTGAGATTTAAGTAACAATGGAAGAGGTAAGGGGAAGGCCAAAGAAATATTTGCTCAACCAATAATCCATTGGATTAACATGAAAAGAAGAAGAAAAAGAAAAAGAATCTTTCATTGGTTGTCAGTTTGTCATACTGTGGTGGCTTGTGTGTTGCTGTGATGCTGGAAGCTATGCCATTGGTATTTCAAATACCAGCAGTGTCTCCCATGGTGGACAGTTTTCTGCTGAAAACTAAGACAGGCTAAAACAGACTAGGAGGGAGGACCTGGAGATCTACTTCTGAAAAAACTGGCCAGTTAAAACCTTATGAATAGCAACAGAACATAATACCATATAGTGGTAGAAGATGAGGCCATCATATTGGAAGTCACTTGAAACATGACTAGAGAAGGGTTGTCTACTCAAAGTAAAGTTAACCTTAGTGACATGAATGGAATAACACTTTCTGGTGATAAGACACAACTCAAAATAAGAAGAAACTGCCACAAACATCCATCAATAATTGGGATGTGGAATGTATGGAGTTTGAATATAGGAAAACTGGAAGTTGTCAAAAATGAAATGAAATGAATAAACATTGGTATCCAAGGCATTAATGAAATGGACTGGTATTGGCCATTTTGAATCAGACAATCATATCATTTTCTATGATTTCAATTTGCCAGGAATGACAAATTGAAGAGAAATAATGTCACATTCATTGTCTAAAAGAAGGTTTCAAGATCTATCCTGAAGTACAACACTGTTAATGATGGGATAATATCCATATGTCTACAAGGAAGGCCAGTTAATACAGCTAGTATTCGAATTTACACACAAACCACTAATGAAAAAATGAAGAAAGAGATTTCCACTAACTTCTGCAGTCTGATATTGATCAAACATGCAATCAAGATGTATTGATAATTACTGGTGATGGGAATATGCAAGTTGGGAATGAAGAGTCAGTAGCTGGATCCTGGTGAAAGAAAGGATGGTAGAGATCATATGACAGAATTTTGCAACAACAATAAGTTGTTCATTGCAAAAACCTTTTGCCAACAACATAAATGCCCACTATACACATGGACCTCACCAGATGGAATACACAGAAGTCAAATCGGTTCCATCTGTGGACAATGGAGAAGCTAAATATCACCATTCAAAAGAAGGCCAGGGGCCAACTAGGAACAGATCATTAATACTCATATGTAGTTCAAGATGAGCCTGAAGAAAATTAAAACAAGTCCACAAGAGCCAATGTATGATCTTGAGTATATTCCACCTGAATTTAGAGATCATCTCAGCAATAGATTTGACACATTTAACACTAAAGACTGAATAACAGACAAATTGTGGATGACATCAGGACTTCATATATGAAGAAAGCAAAAGATCATTAAAAAGACAAAAGAAAGAAAAGACCAAAAGTTGTTTCCGAATATTAAAGACCCCATGCACAGCAGAATGAAACACTGGCCAATCCTGTGCCAGTTCCATGATCCCTGCTATACTTGAGTCCATTATCGCAGCCACTGTGTCAATCCATCTCGTTGAAGGCCTCCCCTGTTTCATCAACCCTCCACCTTACCAAGCATGACATCCTTCTCCAGGGAATGGGCCCTTCTGACAACATAACCAAAGTAGGTGAGAAGAAGCCTGGCCATTCTCACTTCCAAGGAGCACTTCGGGTGCACTTCCTCCAGGACAGATCTGTTAGTCCTTCTAGAAGTCCATGGTACTTTCAGCATTCTTTGCCAGCACCACAACTCAAAAGCATCAACTCTTCTTTGGTCTTCCTTATTCATTGTCCAGCTCTCACATGCATATGAGGTGACTGGAAATATCATGGCTTGTGTCAGACGCACCTTGGTCCTCAAGGAGACATCCTTGCTCCTCAGCACTTGAAACAGTTCCTTCACAGTTGACCTTCCCAGTGCTACATGTTGTCCAATGTCCTGACTGCTGCTTCCATTGGCATTGATTGTGCCAATGGAACCAAGCAACTTGAATTCTTTGACAACGTCAATCTTCTCTCCTTTTTTTGTGATACTGCTCAAAAATCCTCCAGTTGTGAGGATTTTTGTTTTCTTTATATTGAGACATAATCCATACTGTAGAATGTATTCTTCAACCTTCATCAGTAGGAGCCTCAAGTCATCCTTTCTTTCAGCAAGCGAAGTTGTATCGTCTGCATATCTCAGGTTGGTAATGATTCTTCCTCCAATCCTGATGCCATGTTTTTCTTCATATAGTCCAGCTTCTCGGATTATTTGCTCAGCATATAGATTGAATAATTATGGGGAAAGAATACAACCCTGACCCACTCCCTTCTTGATTTTAAACCATGTAGTGTCCCCTTGTTCCATTTGAATGACAGCCTCCTGGTCAAGGTACAGGTTCCTCATGAGTACAATCAAGTGTTCTGGAATTCCCATTCTTCTCAATGTTATCCATAATTTGTCATGATCCACACAATCAAATGCCTTTGCATAGTCAATAAAACACAAGTAAACATCTTTCTAGTATTCTTTGCCTTGAGCCAAGGTCCATCTGACAGAAGCTATGATATCCCTTGTTCCACATCCTCTTCTGAATCCAACTTGCACCTGTGGAAGTTCTCTGTCAATATACTGCTGCAACCAATTTTTAAATTATCTTCAGTAAGATTTTACTTGCATGTGATACTAATGACATTATTCTATAATTTCCACATTCTGTGGGATCCCCTTTCTTTGGAATGGGTACAAATATGGATCTTTTCAGTCAGTCAGATTTTGAATGTCGAGTAGCTAAAGTAAATGAAAGAAATGGTAAAGTGAAACAGCTGAATAGATTTCAATGGGTGGCTTGAGAAGACAAAGTAAAGCATAATAATGAAATATGCAGAGACTTACAGTTAGAAAACCAAATGAGAAGAGTTCACTCAACATTTTCACTCTGAGCAAACTAAAGAAAATATTCAAGCCTCAAGTTACACTACTGAAGGATTCTATGGGCAAAATATTGAGTGATGCAGGAAGCATCAAAAAAAAGACCTACATAAAATCTCTGTGCCAAAAAGAATTGGTCCATCTTCTACTTTTTGGGGAAGTAGCATATGATCAAGAACTGATGCTACTGAAGGAAGAAGTCCAAGCTGCACTGAAGGCATTGACCAAAAACAAGTTTCCAGGAACTCACCAATTGAGATGTTTCAACAAACAGATGCAATGCTGGAAGTGCTTACTCATGTACGCCAAGAAATTTGGAAGACAAATACCTGGTGAACTGACCAGACAAGATCCATATTTGTGCCCATTCCAAAGAAAGCTGATCCAACAAGATGTGGAAGTTGTCAAACAATATCATTAACATTGTACACAAACAAAATTTTGCTGAAGATAATTCAAAACAGTTGCAGTAATATATAGACAAGGAAACATCAGAAATTCAAGCCAGATTCAGAAGAGGATGTGGAATGAGAAATATCCTTGCTGATGTCAGAAGGATTTTGGCTGAAAGCAAAGAATTCCAGAAAGGTGTTTACCTGTGCCTTATGACTATGCAAAGGCATTCAACAAAGTGGATTATAACAAATTATGAATAACATTGCAAAGAATGCAAATTTCTGAACTTAATTGTACTCACATAAAACCTATATATAGACCAAGAGGCAGTTGTTCAAACAGAACCAGGGAATACAGAATGGTTTTAAATCAGGAAAGGTGTATGTCAGGGTTGTATCTTTCCACTGTACTTAATCAATCTGTATTCTGAGCAAATAATTCAAGAAGCTGGACTATGAAGAAAAAGAATGTCGCATCAGAATTGGAGGAAGAGTCATTAACAATATTCAGTATGCAGATAACACTACCCTGCTTGCTGAAAGTGAAGAGGACTTGAAGAACTTACTGATGAAGATCAAAGACTGCAGCCTTCAGAATGGTTTACATCTCAACATAAAGAAAACAAGAATCCTCACAACTGGACCAATAAGCAACATAATAAATGGAGAAAAAAATGAAGTTGTTCAGGATTTCATTTTACTTGTTTCCATAATCAACACCCCAGGGAAGCAGCAGTCAAGAAATCAGATGACTTACTTCATTGGGCAAATCTGTTGCAAAAGAGCTCTTTAGTGTTAAAAAGCAAAGATTTCACTTTGGAGATTATGGTACCTAACCCATGCCATTGTCTTTCCAACAGCATCACATGCATGTGATAACTGGACAATGAATTAGGAAGATTATAGAAGAATTCATTCATTTAAATTGTGTTGTCAAAGAATATTGAATATAACCTGGACCGCTGGAAGGAGGAACAAATCTCTCTGGGAAGAAGTACAGCCAGAATGCTCCTTGGAACCAAGGATGGCAAGATTTCACCTCATGAACTTCGGGCCTGTTATCAGAAGAGACTATGCTTGGTAAAGTAGAGGGTCAATGAAAATGAGAAAGACCCTCAATGAGATGTATTCACACAGTCACTGCAACAATGGGTAAAACATAACAGTGATTGTGAGGATGGCTCAGGCCCAGGTAATATTGTTAATATTGTTATTGCTACAGGTATGGTCATTATGAGCCAGAAACAAACACAAAGCCACCTAATAACAACATAATACTTCAAGTTAACATAAAAAAAAAATCTTTCGTCACTCTGTTCTCTGTATTTCACCTTTACTCCCAAGAATCATAGACAGGTTCTATTCTTTCAGCAGTCCAAGATCAACACCATCTTTTATTCTCTTGTCACTCTTTTTCTCTCCAAGCTCTTAACATGGTATTTTGCATGAAATAGATTTAAAAACCAATTGTTGTGAGGTCGATTCTGACCCACGGCAGTCCCATGCATGTCAGAACTTGCTCCGTAGGATTTTTAATGGCTGATTTTTCCAAAGTAGATCAATGGGCCTTTCTTCTGAGGCACCTCTAGGTGGACTTGAACCTTGAACTTTGGTTAGCAGCTGTTTGTACCATTCTGGGACTCCATCCAGTGGACTCTGGCTAAATACAGATAAAGGACTGGAAAGGAACTTCTTTGTAGGGCATGACCGTAAGGGTGACCTCCTGATCAGTTAGCCTGTGTGCTCAGGAATCTTTAAGTAGTATTTTCTGTTTGTTTAGAATCAGAATATGACTTTACTAGGCCTTTGGCAATTTGTCATTTTCAAAGACTAAACTATGGCATCTGATTCTGTACATGGAGTAGTCTGAAGTAGGTTATTGGAAAAGCAAGGACTAGCTTTTTGAGTTGTCTTTGGAAAGTGTGAGACACAGCAGCTCTGCACTTACAACCACTTAGGTTGCGAAAGCAGATGCTGGTTGATGAGTTTACCGAGCTGGATGGAGCTGTTGCGAACTTTCCTAAGGGCTCTAAAGACAGTGCCAAACTTCTTCCAAGGGCATCTGGGTACCAGTCATCTCCAAGCCTTTGTATGATCTGCTCTGGATATGTACATTTCCATAATCTAAAAAAGCCAGAAAAAAAAAAAAAAAAAAAAAATAGACACACGTCTTCCAAAAATAGAGTTAAAGGTTAGTTCTATTAAAATTAATACTGAACATAGAAACAACAATTGCTAGTAATATTAATAGTCACTTTAGCAAGTCTGGGGCTTACTGTGTGCCAGGTAGTATTCTAAACACATTGCACATACTGTTGTTTAAACTTCATGATATTTCTCAAGGAAAGATATTATTATTGTCCCTATTTTATTGATGTGGAAACTAAGACACAGAGAGGTTAAGTAATTAGTGTGATTCACATAGTTAATAAACAGAAGAATCTTAATTCAACTCTTACCACTATACTAGGTAGCTTTTGACTACGTATTTACACACTGATACATATATTTTGCTTGCTCATATTATAGTTGGTGGGAAATTATTTAGCAGTCAGAAGCAAATTTATCTCAAAGATTAAAAAAAAAAAAAAAAAAGACTCTGCTATAGGCATAGTCATTCACATTTCTTCACAGAACTCTGCTACCTATAGTGCTCCTTAGACATTTTCCCAGAACGGCTGACTGATGTGATGTGCATATACTTGTCTTGGTGGTGTGCATGTTGTGGTAAATTGTGTGAATCACATTTTTATAATCTCATCTATTTGGCCTTGGGCACATGGTTGTGGCTTCTGACACAGAGTCTATATAATTTAATCTAAATGCAAATTCCAAAGTTTGCATTTTGAGAAAAGAAAGGAGTCTTAAGACATGCTGAAATCAAAATCCCATGATAATCCTGTGTGGACTGCCTAAGCTTGATAAAGCTGGCAAAGGGAGAGATGGGGAGAGGGGGAGAAGGAAGAGGGCACTAGAGTATACAAAAGTAACAAAAGACCAGTAAAGAAGAAGGAAGCATTTCTTATCAGGTCATCTAAATCTCCTTTCTAAAAGAGAGACAAAAATAAATTCAGGGAATTATTTCTTAGATAGAAAAATTGTTAGGAAAGCCTGTTAAATTCAAACAAGTCACCGAAATGTTTGTGGTTTGTTTACTATTTGTGATAGACAGCAATGCAATTCTGACTACTTTATTTAGATTTAGCATTAAGATCTGAGTGTCATGTGTGTGCATGTGCATGTGTGTGTGTGGTGCATTTAAGTAACTAAAGAAATAAGGCTAGGAATTAGGTCAAAGTGATGGACTGAAGAGATACATTTTTTCTCTCTTTTTTTTTTCTTTTTTCTCTCTCTCCTCAAGTCCTTAGAATTAACAGAAAAAAATTTGTATATATTGTTGTTGTTATGTGCCGTGGAGTGGGACCTGACTCATAGCAACCCCTCCTTGGGTTTCCGAGGCAGTATCACTACGGAATTAGATTGCCCCATCTTCCTTTCGAGGAGTGGCTGTTGGGTTTGAACCGCTCGCCTTCTGGTTAGCAGTCATATATATATGTATATGGGAGCTCTGGTAGAGAGAGAGAGAGAGAGAGGGAGAGAGAGAGAGAGGTTGTTGGTTAATGGTTAATGTTGGATCAACTTGGATTCATGGTGATCTTATGTACAATAGAATGAAATGTAACTTGTTTCTCTGTCATCCTCATGATCACTAATATGTTTGAGCCCATTGTTGTAGACACCATGTCAATCTATCTCATGGAGAATTTTGCTCATTTTTGCTGACTCTCCAATTCCCCAATTCCCCAAACACGATGTAGTTTTCTAGTGATTGGACTTCCTTGATGACATATTCAAAGTGAGGCAAAGTCTAGCCATACTCATTTCTAAAAGTAGTTTTATTTGTTTACTTATTTTCAGTTGACCTTGACTTAATTCTGACTCATGGCAACCCTATGTGTGCAGAATAGATCTGTACTTCTGTTCTGTTCAAGGGTTTTCAAGCCTGTGAGCTTTTGGAAGTAGATAACCAGGCTTTCTTTCAAGCTGCCTGTAAGTGGGTTTGAAATAATTATTGACCTTTTGGTTAATAGTCACTTAATAAATTGCACCACTCAGAGACTCCTGGGATAGACTTAGTGGACCAGAAATTGTGCAGAATCTCTGAAAGCTGGATTTTAGATTAGATCAGATGGAAGGAGGACTCCGCCGCCCAAAGCAGATGCAAGAAATTGTGATGGAGGAAGTTATGGTGGCCCTAGGAGAGCACTGACCTGAGAAGAGGTAGATACTTGGAACAGGAGGGACCGGCTTGGAGGATTTCTGTGAAAGCATCCTGGAATTGACCCTGTTCTATCCCTCTTCTGCTCATGCTAAGTATAAGGCAGTGAAGACACAGGCCCCTAGGCAGTAGCTGCAAATCTGGGAGTCAGGACAATATTCTGTGTGATTGGTGAAATTCAAAGGAATGATAAATCCCTGTGCCCAAGACAATGAATTAGTCATTATTCGGAAGCTGGATCTGGTCATAAACAGGTTAAAAAGAAATGGCCAGTAAAAGATGACCTGACAACAAAAAGTTATGATACATTAGAGGAAAACAACCATCGCGAAAAACGGGCATCATGTTTTACTGAAAAAAGAAAAATAAAGTCTAAGGAGACGTAATTAATGAAACAAGCAAGTGAAGATTTTAGAATATATATAATTAGTATTTTCAGAAAGCTGACAGAGAATAGTATTCTAAATTTCATTAACTTATCATTCAAGTATGAATGTAAAATAGGACATTTTTAAACAATAAAACATTTGAAAATATACCATTTGTGAACCTTATGTGAAATAATTAATAGAGAATATACTTCAGTAATATAAAAAATGAACTCAGAAGAAAGATATGGTAGATAAGAAGCAGTAGAAGGAATGAAACAAGTATAATTTATAATTATTAATTATTTAAAATACAATGAAATTTATAACTGAAATCTCATAATTTCAACATCATGGAAATTCAGGCAAAATGGAGAAAACAGGAGAATATAAGTAATGACTAAGTCCCACATTTACAGAAACATAAGTACATAATTTTAACATGTTTGAATAGGTTAAATTTTTGTATATCCCTGTTACAACAGCAAAAACAGGAATAAGAGTGGTGATGGTTACACAAATTTAGAAATTTATGTAACCAATGATCCATACCCCTTCTTAAAAATGTTTTAAGTGCCCTCATTTAAAAAATGCCTTCAGAATAAGTATCCTAGAGACCTAGAGTCTATATTATAGACTAGTAATGCTAGTCTATATTAGTGTGGATTCATGTAGATAATTCCAAAATCTTTTGTTGGTATAATTTCTTAGCAGCCATTTTAATACTATTGAATAACAAGACTGGTATTTTGAGACCTGTCATTCAACTGTGTTATAAAAATGAATCATGCTGAATTAGATGGCTTTAATTTCTTATGTCTATTTTGGCTACACCTTAATGCTATGCTATAATCAGCTAATTCCCCTAATTGTTAGACATGTTCAAAAATTCCATAATTTTCTTCAGACACATATGAACAGATATTGAACATATGACTTAGCAACATTGTTTTGTAGACTTGACATTTCTACATGCACTGTGATTAGTTTGTCAATATCCATTTATTCTCAAAGAGATTGAAGCAGGTAGAAAAATTGCTAAGAGAATAAAGCAGAAACAGTCCTCTACACAGATAATCTATTATTCTGACATCAGGTTGTATTTCCTGATCAATAATGAGTGACAGACATCCCTTAACTGTATCCACCAGTAATTAACAAGATATATCTTAATTATACATCACTATTTTTAATTTTTTTTTAAATTATAATAGCCTAGATCAATCTTCTTTTCATTTTAACCATTACTTGTGTCTTACTTCAAATTCTTTAATATGCTGTAAATTATTTCTGTTAAAATAATTTAGTGAAGCTTTATTTTATTTTATTAATTTTTTATATTTATTGCTTATTTTTGACTACAAATTGACATATATTCATTATAAACAATTCAAAGAATCAGAAACATCTAAAGTAAAAAGGAAATACTCACCTGTCTCCTTACCGCATAGCTTTATTGTTATTTTAGATTTTATGTGTTCTATAGTATGATTTAGTAGATTAGTTTCTGGGTCTGGGAACACTCAAAAATTTTTCCCATGTAAATTCATGGCAAGTACTTCATTACTTTGCACAATTTTAGCTTAGGAAAGTTTTCATAGGAATGCTCTATTTAGGGATAGCAAAGGTGAGGGAAGGGGCCTGTATGTTGTTTGATTTCTTGACTGCGGCTTCCATGGGTGTTGATTTTGGATCTAAGTAAAATTAAATCCTTGACAACTTCAATCTTTTCTCCGCTTATCATGATGTTGCTTACTAGTTCAGTTGTGAGGATGTTTGTTTTCTTTATATTAAGGGTCATTGTGAATTTGAATCAACTTGATGGCACACAAGAAAAGCAGATTTTATCTTAAGAAACCTTGGTGGTTTGGGGATCTCAATCAATGTCATGAAATAAAACATACATAAATTGTGGAATGGAAAACAGATTTGCTCTGTAAACCTTCACTCAAATCACAAAAAAAAAAAGGTTTTATTTATTTATTTAAAAAAGGAGGCCTGATGGTGCAACAATTAAGTACTCAGTTGCTAACTGAAAAGTTGGCAGTTGGAGTCCACCAAGCAGCCCTGTGGAAGAAAGACCTGGTAATCTGCTTCTGTCAAGATTGCATCCTAGAAAACCACATGGGACAGTTTTACTCTGTCACATGGGACCACTGTTTTGGTTACCTAGTGCCGCTCTGACAGGAATCTACCACAAATGGGATGCTTGCACAAACAGGAGTTTATTCTCTTACAGTTCAGGAGGCTAGAAGTCCAAGTTCCAAGTGCCAGGCTCTAGGGGCTAGGTGAAAGCCCCTCAACCTTGGCTTCAGCACGGGAGTTTATTCTCTTAGAGTGTGGGAAGCTAGAAGTCGAAGTTCCAGGTGACAGGCTCTAGGGACTAGGTGAAAGCTCCTCAACCTTGGCTTCAGTTCTGTCTCTTGCTCCCAGCCCACTGAAGCTAGAGGCATCTCCTCACTCAGGCAGCTATTGGCTGCTAAGGCTAACAAGCCCAAGGTCGACAAATAAAATGACACAATGTTACCAAACCAGATGGCCAGCCATTAATTCAAGTCCACTGAAAACCCCAAGGTTGGCAGAGCATGGCAGACTGCTGAACAATGACATGGCTACATGCAGGGTTCAAGTGTGCCATAAGCTACAGACTGTTCCCCAAGGCTTCTCCTTATATATAGGAAGCAGACCACATCCCTAAGGCAGCTACTCAGCTGCTCACAGTAGATTCCACCATGGAGTTGATTACCAGCCTTATCATGGGGATACTACATCCAGCTGCCCAGCCACTCAACTGGGCCTAGCCAAATTGACATGCAAACTTAACTACCACAGTCACTATAGCTGAAAATTGACTCAATGGCAAACAGTCACAACAAATTATATTTTGCAAACTGAAGGCGGGCAGTTCAAACCCACCAGCCACTTCTCGGAAGGAAGGTTGGGTAATCTACTTCTGTAGTGATACCACCTCAGAAATCCAAGGAGGGGTTGCTATGAGTTGGGTCCAATTTGACGGCACATAACAACAACAACAACAAAACAACCAAAATTTATTATATATTGTATGCATTACTAGGAGCTCTGGTAGTGTAGTGCCTAAGGCATTTGACTGCTAACCAGAAGGCTGGTGGTTCAAACCCACCAGCCACTCCTTGGAAGGAAGGTTGGGCAATCTACTTCCGTAGTGATATCACCTCATAAACTCAAGGAGAGGTCATTATGAGTTGGATCCAACTCCATGGCAATGTTTTTTTTTTTGGGGGGGGGGCATGCATTACTGTCTGCATTATATATTTGTATATACACATGAATGTGCAGATGTGGACTATACATGTGAAAACCAGTACTGTTATATAATGAATTTAGAAATTTATTTTGCTTCCAACTATTGATGTCCTTGAATGCTGACTTAAGGATTGATTAAGATGCAACTGTTCATTTTAACATTGTTTGTAAATATATATATATATATATATATACACACATATACACTAATACAATTATCCATATATTAGATATCTGTAAAATGAATTTATATATATGTGTGTGTATGTGGGTGTATATACACACACACATATATATGACTGCTAAGAAGATGCACCACTCATCTGTCAGTTTGTGCTGTGAGGCTGGACATTATGCAACCAGTATTTCAAATACCAGCAGGGTCACCTGTGGTGGACAGGTTTCAGTGGAGCATCAAAACTAAGACAGACTAGGAAGGGTGGGGTCATCTACTTCTGAAAAAATTGGTCACTGAAAACCTTACGAACAGCCGTGAAATATTATCTGATACATTACTAGAAAACTTTATGAGGAGCCCTGAAATTTTGTCTGATATAGTGCCAGAAGATGGGCTCCTCATATTGGAAGGCACTCAAAATACAACTGGGGAAGAGCAGCCTCCTCAATGTAGTAGTAGTTGTTGTTGTTAGGTATAATTGAGTCATCTCCGACTCATAGCAAGCCCATGTACAGCTGAACAAAATATTGCCCTATCCTATGCCAGCTCCCGGCTATACTTGAGCCCCTTGTTGCAGCCACTGTGTCAATTCATCTCATTGAGGGTCTTTCCCCTTTTTCGTTGACCCTCCACCTTACCAAGCATGATAACCTTCTCCAGGGAATGGTCCCTTCTGACAACATGACCAAGGTAGGTGAAATAAAGTCTGGACATTGTTGCTTCCAAGGTGCATTCCAGCTTTACTTCTTCCAGGACAGATCTGTTAGTTCTTTTAGCAGTCCATGGTACTTTCAGCATTCTTTGCCAACACTACAACTCAAAAACATCGACACTTCTTTGATCTTCCTTATTCGTTGTGTGGCTCTCACATGCGTATGAGGTGATTGAAAATACAAAGGCTTGTGTCAGGCACACCTTAGTCTTCACAGAGATATCTTTGCTCTTCATCACTTGGAAGAAGTACTTTGTAGTCAATTTGCCCAGTGCTATATATTATTTGATATCTTTTTTTAATGCATTTTATTGAAATATAATTTATGTACAGTGAAATACACAAAACTAAACTGATATGGGTCAATGAATTTTTTTTTTTCAGTGTTCTCTCCACTCGCCTCCTACCCCTGGCAACCAACAAAGAAAGTTTCCTTCCATATATAAACCTTTCCTTGACCCTCTACAAAAACAAACTAATGCTATATTTGTCCTTCTGTGATTGACTTATTTCACTCAGCATAATGTCCTCCAAGTTCATCCATGTTATGTCGTGTTTTGCAGACTCTATATTATTCTTTAACGTTGCATAGCATTCCGTTATGTGTGTGTACCACCGTTTGATCAACTACTCTTCTCCTGATGGACACATAGGTTGTTTCCATCTTTTTGCTATTGTGAATAGTGCTGCCATGAAAGATGAACGCTGGGCAGATCGGCTGGGAAGGAACTCTTTCAAGTGCTGAGGAGCAAGGATGTCTCCTTGAGGATTAAGGTGCACCTGACACAGGCCATGATATTTCCAATTGCCTTGTATGCACGTGAGAGCTGGACAATGAATAAGGAACACCAAAGAAGAGTTGATTCTTCTGAGTTGTGGTGCTGGCGAAGAATGCTGAAAGTACGATGGACTGCTAAAAGAACTAACAGATCTGTCCTGGAGGAAGTGCAGCAGA
>NW_006922241.1:1066042-1075429 GCF_000298275.1 Orycteropus afer afer
TTGTATCACTTCACAGTCCTGCCAGCAATGTGTGAGAGTCCCAATCTCTCCACATCCCCACCAGCATTTGTTATTTTCTGTCTTGTTGAACCTTGCCATCAGTGCTGGGGTGAGACGGTATCTCATTGATGTTTTGATTTGCATCTCTCTGATGGCGAATGATTGTGAGCATCTTTTCATGTATTAGCTGGCCACCTCAATATCCTTCTTGGTGAAGTGTTTATTCATGTCTTCTGCCCATTTTTCAACTGGATTGTTAATTCCTTTGATGTTGAGGGGTTGGAGTTTTTTTGTAAATCATAGAGATAAGTCCCTTGCCAGATATGTAATTATTGCCAAATATGAATTTGTTGCTGTGTTTTTGTTATGTGCTTTTTCGTGGTGTTGATTTCATTGTTCCATATAATTTTCTATGTTGAGCTCATTTTGTTTATGAATTGTGTTATCACTTCCTTTGTTGCTATTGTTTTAGAATTTGCTGAATATTTGTGCTGGTCCTCTTTTTGATTTTGATGTGAAATTTATCATTTTTCTTTGTGGTTACCCTGTGATTTATAGTTTTCTTCCCAAGTTTAGAACAGTCCATTCTATATTGTAGTTGTCTTGACTTCCCTACCATCTAGAAGTTCTGTAATGACACAGTTTTTTCCCTCTTTTTGGTGTGTAGTTGTCCTCATTTGTCAATTGATGCCTCTGGTTCCCTGTCTACAATCTTGTAGGCTTATTTACTTTGGATACTTCCATAGCTGGGTTGGTTTCTGGGTTATATCATCATGAGTGTTAATGGTCAGTTGTTGTTGGCTATTGTTTCTTCTCTGTCCAAAGGGCTCCTTTAGCATCTCTTGTAAGGTTGGTCTGGTTTTAACAAATTACCTTAATTTCTGCTTATCTGGAAATGTCCTAATTTCACTATCATATTTGAGGTACACTTTTGCTGGGTACATAATTCTTGGTTGGAAATTTTTCTCTTTCAGGGTTTTATATATACCATCCTATTGTCTTCTCACCTGCATGGTTTCTGCCAAGAAATCTGAACTTAGTCTTTTTGGTTGCCCCTTGTAGGTAACTTTTCATTTTTCCCATGCTGGTCTCATGATTCTTTCTTTGTCTTTGGTTTTGGCGAGTTTGATGATGGTATGTCTTGGTGATTTCCTTTTGGGATCTATCCTATTTGAGGTTTGTTGGACTTCCAGAATGGGTACATTTTCATCTTTCATCATATCAGAGAAGTTCTCTTCCAACAAATCTTGGACAATTTTCTCAGTGGTTTTATTATTCTCTTCCTGTTTTGGAATTCCAATGACATGTGGTTTATTCCTTTTGATGGTATCCCACATAAACCTAGGCTTTCTTTATTTTGTTTTGATCTTTTTTTCTGATAGATCCTTTTTCAAAGAAGTATTCAGGTATCTTTCTTCAATCTTATTAATTCTGTCCTCCATAGCATCAGTTCTTCTCCTTTGCCCTTTCAATGAGTTACTGATTTCTGACAATTTAGTATTTATCTTCTCGATTTCTATCTGTAGATTTTGAATCATTTCTCATTTTTCATTTATTTTGTTCTTGTATTTTCTTCCAAAATTGTTCTGGGTTTTTATCTCTGGTTTCCTTGATCTGTCTCCCAATCCTTTGAAGATACCTAAATATAATTCTTTTGAATTCCTTATCACGGAGTTCCAATGCTGTGTCTTTGTCAGGGATATGTTCTGGATCTGTATCCTGGTCTTTTGTTTCTTCTGCTTTATCTTGCTTCTTTGTGTGGACTGTGATGCTCTGTTGTCTCCAAGGCATTGTGACATTTTTTTGTTTATATTTAATTGGTGATTGTATGTTGAAGTGATTTGCCCATGATTTTTATTTTCTTTATTTTGTTTTAATGTTATCTACACGAGCAGGGTCCTGTGCTGTGCTTCTCTATTCACTAGTTGACAGCACCTATATGTTCACCATCTGTCTCCTTTCATGTTGTCAGCCTCTTGTATGTCCCTACCCACCTTGGCAAACAGAACCTATTCTTCTAGGTCCTTGGAATCTGAATGAAAATGCTATCACTTTAAAATCCAGAATGGTTGCCACTTGAAATGATTCAAAATGGCTGAGCCCTCGGTCACTTTAAATATCCAAAATGGCTGCCACGTGTAAACAACCAAAATGGCTGCACCCTCCAGACAGTGGAAAGTCAACAGCTCAGGTTGTCTCCCTTTTTGCACTTTCCCTTCCTAGTCATAGGTCACCAGCACAGTAGTCCCTGGAGCCCTGGTGACCAGGGCTGATCTTTAGGTCAATTCTCAGGTCCCAATACCACTTGGAAATATTCAGGCTGTTGGTCCCATCAGAGTAGCTGATAGTCCACAGCTCTGACCATCTCTGTACTCACTGTTTTTTGTTCAGGTTTTTCCACTAGTTGGTGCCTAATCCACTTCTGTATAGTTCCTTTCAAAGCTCAGAGCTCCAGGATTATCTTATGTATCTCTGTCAATTGGTTTTTCTTTTCTTTGTTGAAGAGGGTCTGTGTCACTTGTCTGCCCATTCCTCCATCTTACTGGAAGGCTGCTATACATCATTTGATATCTTGACTGCTGCTTACATTGTTGTTGATTGTGGAACCAAGTAATGTGAAGTCTTTGACAGCTTCAATCTTTTCGCCATTTATCGTGATTCTGCTTATTGGTCCAGTTGTGAGGATTTTTGTTTTCTTTATATTGAGGTGTAATCCATACTTCAGACTGTAGTCTTCAATCTTCATCAGTAAGTGCTTCAAGTCATCCTCACTTTCAGCAAGGAAAATCATGTTGTCAGCACATCACAGGTTGTTAATGAGTCTTCCTCCAATTCTGATGCTATGTTTTTCTTCATGTAGTCCAGCTTCTTGTATTATTTGCTCAACATATAAGTTGAATAAGTATAGTGAAAGGATACAAACCTGACACACTCCTTTCTTGATTTTAAACCATGCAGTGTCCCCTTGTTCTCTTCAAACAACAGCCTCCTGGTCTATGTACAGGTTCCTCATGACTACAATTACATGTTCCGGAATTCCCATTTTTTTCAATGCTATCTATAATTTGTTATGTTCTACACAGTTGAATGCTTTTGCATAGTCAATAAAACACAAGTAAACATTTTTCTGGTATTCTTTGATTTCAGCCAAGATTCATCTGACATCAGCAATGACATCTCTCATTTCATGTCCTCTCTGAATCCAGCTTGCATTTCTGGAAGCTCTCTCTCAATATACTGCTGCAACTATTTTTGAATTATCTTCAGTAAGATTTTACTTGTGTGAGATATTAATGCTATTGTTCAATAACGTCCACATTCTGTGGGATCACTTTTCTTTGGAATGGGTACAAATATGGATCTATTCCAGTCAATTTGTCATGTAGCAGTCTTCCAATTCTGTTGGCATAGCCAAGTGAGTGCTTCCAGTGCAGCATCCATTTGTTGAAACATCTCAATGGCTATTCCATCAATTCCTGGAGCCCTGTTTTTCAACAATACTTTCAGTGCAGCTTTGACTTCTTCCTTCAATATCATTGGTCCTTGATCATATGCCACTTCTTGAAATGGATGAATATCGACCAATTCTTTGTGGTATAGTGACTCTGTGTACAGTCTACCTTAATGACATGGATAAAGCTTTCAGGGCCTTTATTTGCTGATGGGGATAACTCTCATGGGAAGAAATAGCTTATCTTTCTAAGGGGTTATCTACTAGTGAAAATCATTTTTGCTCTGTCTGGATTTCTCTTTGAGGTGCTTTATAACTAATCATTACCTTTATCATGTTAAGTAAATGCAAAAATATTGATAACTTTCAAAGCTATAATGGGTCTCATTATTGGGAAACATGATTGAGTTTTAGAAAATGGAAAGACCTAAGAAAAAGGTGATTGTACAGTGTCACATTGGATGGCTAAATTTACCTTAAGAAAAATTGTATTGATTTTTATTTAGACAGGTAATGGAAATGCCACTTCTCCATACTCTCCCATATATTGAGTATGGTTTACCTTTCATATTTTTGTCATTCTGATTTGTGTTTCAAGTGAAGATAGCCATCTTTGGTTAAGTAAATATCAAGCGCATATATGCAGTTGGTAAATGCTTTTTTGCTAAGGGGTTTTTATTTGGCAGACTTTGCATGAATCATCTCATTTAGACCTCACAACATTTTTTTTTTATGTGTGTGGTAGATATAGGCATTACGTTTTACAGATAAAGAAACAAGATACATGGAGATTGAGTAGTTTTCCTAGAGTTACACATAGGTCTCTTACTCTTTAGTCCTTTCTACCTATGTACCAGGAGCTCTGGTGGCATAGTGGTTAAGGCACTTGACTGCTAACCAGAAGCCTGGCGGTTCAAACCCACCAGCCACTCCTTGGAAGGAAGATGGGGCAATCTACTTCCATAGTGATACTGCTTCGGAAACCCAAGGAGGGGTCGCTATGAGTCGGGTCCGACTTGATGGCACGTAGCAACAACAACACCACCTATGTACCACATGTGAGAAATACTGAACAATTCAAGGATTCTGTTCATCTAGCACTTATTATTCTCTTAGTTATGTGCTTGTTGCAATGCTTTGTAATAAGAAGTACAGTGAAAATTGTGAGAGCCAGAACTCGATGGGATTGCCTTGTTTTTCTGGGTCTCGAAAGTTTCTCACATTTGACAAGGTACAGTCTTACCACTTTCGTATTGCTCATTTTAATGGAAAATATCTGTGTTTTCCTTCTCTGACAGGTTTTCTGCCTTACACCTTTTGGCTTTCACAGATTTTACTATATACACTTGGTTTCTGCCCTTAAGAATAATATAACTGATATACCAAATGGTATATCAATTATGGTTCAGAGGTGGGCAGTGTAAAACAAGTGATTGAGTACTAAACTGTGTAGTTACATACCAGAAATGACATGACATTAATAGTATCATTTGATTTTTATTACATGAAGCATATTAAAATAGGCCTTGAGGGGGACCAAGGGAGGGGAAACATGATATATGCAATCAAGAAAGCAATAGGGAGATAGAAGTCAGTGATGGCTGAAGATGCAAAATTTGATTAGGCCTTAAAGAATGATTAGACATTAAAAGATAAACGTTTTTCCAACAGGGTTACACGTGAGTTAAAGTTATGGGGTTAAGAATGAATGTGACCTATTTCAAAGACTTATATTTTCTTTCATTATGAAAAATGATCCTACAAATAAAACCACCTTGCTTTATCAGAAAATTTAATGGATAGCTCGAAGTAATTAATGAAACACCATGTAATTGCTACATGGCAGAGTAATCAGGAATCATATAGTGGTATTCACTAATAATTTATAATTGGATAATTAAAACTCATTTTCAAGGATGAGAAGAACTGAATTCTGAAGGACTTCTTGCTATGATTCTACTTGGCCTCAATAACATCTTGAGTGTTCTGCTCCAAAGGCATATGGTGCATATTTATAGGCTACATATGAGGGATTACATAATTTAAGACTACACATTTGCCCTTAAATTAAGTAAAAAGAAAATAATCATCTATCTAAAACCTAAAAGAAAATTTCCAAACTCTAAATCTGTGTATTTCGTTAACTGCGATAAACAGAGGATCCTGAAAGATGAATTCTGTAAACAGAAAAAAGAGTTTACTACTTTCCTTTAACAAATTGATTTTTTTTCAGGATTTGAATAGAGCACATGAAGTCCAGAGTTTAAAACCAGATATCTCCATTCTGGCAGATTCATGGCAATGTGTCAGCAGAAATCTCTGGATATTCCCTTTTGATAAGCTTATGAGAGGGGGTTGTCTTCCACTTTAACTAAATTGTGAGCAATTTTCTAAACTTTGTATGTAAAATCAGGATAATAATACTATCTATCCCATCCAAACCCTTCACCAACAATGTGTCCGTTCTGACTCACGAAGACTGCATGTATCTCAGAGTACAAGTGTATTCCGTACACTCGTCAATGGCTGTAATCTTACAGAAGGATTCCTTGGGTGGTACAAACTATTTGAACTCAACCATTAACCTAAAGGTTGGCGGTTGAAACCCACCCAGTAACACTATGGAAGAAAGACCTAGTTTATAGAGGGAACTGCCTCTATAAAGATTCCAGACAAGAAAACCTTATGGAGCAGTTCTACTTTATAATATATTAAATCTCCACGAGTTAGAATCAACTCCATGCAACAGTTTGTATTTTTTTTTTTTTTTTGGTAATCTTATGGAAGTAGAACATCAGATCTTTCTTCTGTGAAGCTATGGGTAGATTTGAATCACCTACCTTACATTAGTAGCTGAGATAAAACTGTTAGTGCCACCCTACAAATTAAAGAGTATTTTATGTATAGTGACTTCCATAATGACCACACATGGATTCCACACATGACCACTGGATTTCAACTGAAAGATACTCCTTTTTTTTTTTTAATTCTTATTTATTTATTTTTAAGCCTGGATTAAATTCAATTGGGGAACAAGGTAACTTCTGGTGTAAAAGCGACGGTAACTAAAATTACTGGGTGCCTGTTATGTGCTCAGTGGCTTAAGTGGTTTACTGATAACATCTTATATTTTGGCTGAAAAGCAGTGTTTCACCTATATGCAAAATCTGAACCTATGTGTATTACTTCTAACATCTAAAGGATTTAGAACAAAACAGGAAGATGTTAATGTTAACATTAAAATGTGCATCAATTTCTGGTATTATTTCAATCCTATTTCTAAACAATTTGCTTTGACTCAATGTTATAAATTTAAGAGAATGATAGAAAACTCCAGTCTTTTCAAATCCCTGAAGCAGGTGACATATTGTAAGATCAAGTTGTTATTATGACCTTTGTTTGTGTAACTATAGGCAAGTTATTTTTGGAAGTCTGTAAAATGGTATTATTTAAGCAAGTTTTCAGGCTTGAGGGAGTGATTTGCTCTTTGCTTGTATTAGAAATTGCAGTTCTCTGATGGCTTTCTGTGATAGCACTTGTTGGACACTTAAAATATTGCTTATCAGGAAGATATAATTAAATCTCCACGTTTTTCATCTTCAAATGTATCTCTGAATGGCCACCTGAGAAAGCATTTAGCAGAAATACTTGTTAATGGATTTTTCCTTATTCTAGGTTTACTTCTAATGCAACAATAATCACATATGCAGAGTGCTTTTTATCCTCCAAAACAGCAGAGTTTTTTGTTTTTTTTTACAAACTAAATGTGATTCTGAAATCACTAGTCCCATCTCAACTAAGCAGCTCTCTCTGAAGTAGAACACCAGGCAGCAGTGGGAAAACGGAGAAATTCATAGGGCTCCAGGATGAGATAAGGCCTGGAGGGCCACAGAATTGTTTTCTGCTGAAAACATTAATTGCCTGGCCTTTGAGCTGAATGCAAATAAGGACTCCAGGAAGAAAATTCAGCCCTGGACCATGAGTCACACTTTCCTCCTACTCTCTTGTTCCATATTCACGGAGACCCTTTTGTGATTGATCCAGGAGACAGATTCAGCTATAGAGAAGAGGAAAAATTAGGTTGAAGACAAATTACTGGAATTAGTGGCTTTTATATAGAAACATGAAGAACGCTGGTGGCATAGTGGTTAAGCGTTTGGCTGCTAACTGAAAGGTCAGCAGTTCGAACCCAGCAGTCATTCTGCAGAACGGAGATGAGACAGTGTGCTTCTGTAATGATTTATATAGGCTTGGAAACCCTATGGGGCAGTTCCACTGTGTCCTAAGGGATTAAGAGTTGAAATCGACCAAACAGCAGTGGGTGGGTGGTGGTGGTGGGATAAAGAAACATAAATATGACTCAGTGTTTTTTCACTATTTTGATGAAGGACACGTACATACATCCTTTTCTTCTGATTTTTGACACTAAATTAATTTTACATGTTTTTAAAAAATCCATCAAAGTAAAGATATGTGCTATGTATTATTTCATGTATGCTTTTTGCATACCATTATTTTTGAGATTCCTCCAGTTTTTGGATTTAGCCATAGTTATTTATTTACATACTGGTGTATAATAGAGTGAAACCAGTGACAGCCTGAATCTGAAGAGGTTGCTTTGTTTTTCTAGGCCTCTCAAGTTCTCAGCCTTTGACAGAATGCAGCTTACCACGTTTTTTTCTTTTTTTTTTTTTCTTTTTATTTTTATTGTGGTGAAAACATATGCAACAAGACATTTGCCAAAAATTTCCACATTTACAGCTCAGAGATATTGATTAGTATTTGATGTTGTGCCACCATTATTGCTATCCTTTTCCAAAATATCCTACCACCTGTTAGCATAAACTCAATGCCCCTCAAACAAAAGCTTCCCATTTCACCCTCCCTCCTACCCCTGATAACCACTAATAATCTTTGGTTTACCCCCCCCCCCCCCACACACACACATAGCTCTGGTGGCATAATGCTTCAGGCATTTGACTGCTAACCAGAAGGCTGGTGGTTCAAATTCACCAGCCACTCCTTGGAAGGAAGACTGGGCAATCTAAGTCCGTAGAGATACTGCCTCAGAAAACGAAGGAGGGGTCACTATGAATCGCAATAGACTTGACAGCAGTGATCTATCTATCTATCTCTCTATCTTTTCACCTATCTAAGAATTTATCTATCTTTTCACCTATCTAAGAATTTTCCCTCCCTACCACTCCCATCCCATTCCGGGTAACCAACAAAGAAAGTTTCCTTCTATGTAGAAACCTTTCATTAACTTTTTACAACAGTGGACTAATACAATATTTGTCCTTCTGTGACTGATTTATTTCACTCAGCACAATTTCCTCCAAGTTCATCCACGTTATGTTGTATTTTGCATATTCTACATTATTCTTTAGGGTTACATAGTATTCCATTGTGTGTATGATCACAGTTTGTTTATCCATTCCTCAGTTGATGAGCACTTAGGTTGTTTCCATCTCTTTACTATTATGAATAGTGCTGCAATAAACATGGAGTTGAATGTATCTGTCTGTGTCCTGCCTTTCACTTGTTTAGGATGTTGTTGTTAGGTGCCATTGAGTCATCTCCAACTGATGGCAACCCTATGTATAACAAAACAAAACACTGCCTGGTCTTGTGACAGCCCCATGATCACTGCTATGTCTGAGCCCATCATTTCATCCACTGTGTCAATCCATCTTATTGAAGACCTTCCTTTTTTTCTGTTGTCCCTCCACTTTACCAAGCATGACTTTCTAGGTCAGACCAAGTCTGGCTGTTCTCACTTTCAAGGAATATTCCGGCTGCACTTCTTCCAGGACTGATATGTTAGTTCTTTTAGCAGTCCATGGTACTTTCAGCATTCTTTGCCAATACCACAACTCAAAAGCATCGACTCTTCTTTGGTCTTCCTTATTCATTGTCCAGCTCTCACATGCATA
>NW_006922241.1:1079613-1099635 GCF_000298275.1 Orycteropus afer afer
TGCTCAGTGCAGATCAGTGAGTAAGCACAAGCCCGCCCATGCTTACCTCGCTCCCGGAGACTAAGCACAATCCCGCCCGTGCTTACCTAGCTCCCGGAGACCCGATCCCTCTTGGGAGGGTAACAAGGGAATGTGTTCAGTGCAGATCAGTGAGTAAGCACAAGCCCGCCTTGTTTCAGTATGGCTTGGGTTAGGTGCACCTTAGTCTTCAAGCATATATCTTTGCTCTTCATCACTTGAAAGAGGTCCTTTGCAATAGATTTGCTCAATGCAATATGTCATCTGATGTCATGACTGCTGCTTCCATTGGTGCTGATTGTAGAACCAAGTAATATGAAGTCTTTGACAACTTCAATATTTTCTCCATTTATCGTGATGCTGATTATAGGTCCAGTTGTGAGAATTTTTGTTTTCTTTATATTGTGATGTAATCCATACTACAGGCTGTAGTCTTCAGTCTTCATCAGTAAGTGCTTCAAGTTATCCTCACTTTCAGCAAGCAAAGGTGTGTTGTCTGCATCTCACAGGTTGTTAATGAGTCTTCCTCCAATCCTGATGCCACTTTCTTCTTTGTATTGTCCAGTTCCTTGGATTATTTGCTCAGCATACAGACTGGATAAGTATGATTCACTCCCTTCTTGATTTTAAACCATGCAGTGTCCCTTTGTTCTGTTTGAACAACAGCCTCCTGGTATATGTACAGGTTCCTTGTGAGCACAATTCAGTGTTCTGGAATTCCCATTCTTCTCAGTGTTATCCATAATTTGTTATGATCCACACAATTGAGTGTTTTTGCATAGTCAATAAAACATGAGTAAACATCTTTCTGGTATTCTTTGCTTTCAGCCAGGATCCATCTGACATCAGCAATGATATCCCTCATTCCACATCCTATTCTGAATCCACCTTGCATTTCTAGAAGTTCTCTGTCAATATACTGCTGTGACCATTTTTGAATTATCTTCAGTAAGATTTTACTTGTGTGTGATATTAATGCGATTGCTCAATAATTTCCACGTTCTGTGGGATCACCTTTCTTTGGAATGGATACATATATGGATACTGTCTAGTCAGTTGGCCAGGTAGCTGTCTTCCAAATCTCTTGTCATAACTGAGTGAGTACTTTTAGTGTGGCATCCATTTGTTGAAACATCTCAATGGGTATTCCATCAATTCCTGGAGCCTCATTTTCCACCAATACCTTCAGTCAGCTTTAACTTCCTCCTTCAGTACCATTGGTTCTTGATCATATGCCACCTCCTGAAATGGATGGACATTGACCAATTCTTTTTGGTACAGTGATTCTGTATATTCTTTCCATCTTCTTCTGATGTTTCCCGCATCATTCAATATATTGCCCCTTGAATCTTTCAATATGGCAACTTAAAGCTTAAACTTTTTCTATGGTTCTTTCAGCTTTAGAAATGCCGAGTGTGTTCTTCCCTTTTGATTTTCTAATTCCAGGCCTTTACACATTTCATCATAATAATTGACTTTGTCTTCTCAGGATGCTCTTTGAAATCTTCTGTTCAGCTCTTTTATCTTGTCATTTCTTCTGTTTGCTTTAGCTACTCTCGATTCAAGGGCAAGTTTCAGAATCTCTTCTGACATCCATTTTGGTCTTTTCTTCCTTTCCTGTGTTTTTACTGACCTTTTTCCTTTGTTCACAGATGATGTTCTTGATGCCACCCCACAATCCCTCTGATTTTTGGTCATTGGTGTTCAATGCATCAAATCTATTCTTTAGATAGTCTCTAAATTCATGAGGGATATTCAAGGTTATAATTTGGCTCTCATGGACTTCTTTAAATTGTCTTCATCTTCAACTTGAACTTGTATGTAAGCAATTGACAGTCCACAGTTAGCTCCTGGCCTTATTTTGGTTGAATATGGAGCTTCTCCATCACCTCTTTCCACAGATGTAGTCAATCTGATTCCTGTGTACTCCATCTGGTGAAGACCACATTTATAGCTATCATTGATGTTGTTGAAAAAAGGTATTTGCAATGAATAAGTCATTGCTCTTGCAAAATTCTATCATGCAATTTCCAGCATTATGTCTATCGCCAAGGCCATATTTTCCAGCTACCATTGATTCTTGTTTGTTTCCAACTCTTGCATTCCAATCACCAGTGATAATCAGCACATTTTGATTTCATGGTCTGTCAATTTCAGACTGCAGAAGTTGGTAAAAATCTTCCATTTTCTCATCTTTGTCTTTGGTGGTTGGTGCATAAATTTGAATAATAGTAGTATTAACTGGTCTTCCTTGTAGGTGTATGGCTATTATCCTGTCACTGATAGCATTGTACTTTAGGATAGATCTTGAGACATTCTTTGTGATGATGATCGCCATGCCATTCCTCTTTAATTTGTCATTCCTGGCATAGTAGATCATATGGTTGTCTGATTCAAAATGCCCTAACCCGGTCCAATTCAGCTCACTAATGCCTAGGATATCAATCTTTATGTGTTCCATTTCATTTTAGACAACTTCCAATTTTTCTAGATTCAAACTTTGTACATGGAGGATATGTACCTAGTAATGAGATTGCTGGATCAAATGGTATTTCTATTTCAACTTTTAAGAAATTGCCATACTGATTTCCACAGTCACTGTATCATTCTACTGTCTCATCAATAGTGTATGAGGACCCCAATCTCTCCATATGTCACCAACATTTATTATTTTCTTTCTTGTTGAACTTTGCTATAAATGCTGCAGCTTACCACCTTTCTATCACTCATTCTTTATTGGTGGAAAATATTTGAATTTTCTTTCTCTGATAGGTTTCTGCCTTACACAGGTTCCAGTTTTCACAGGTTTTCTGTATCATATTTCAGTAAGAGCTTACCAAATGAATTTAGAACTCCTGACATGAGATGGTGGCTTCACTAAGGTATGAGGCTAAAACTCCATTTTTAATCAAAAGTAACCTTTACATCAGGACTCTAGCTCATCATTCCTATAACTCTCCACTGTACCCTGAGAAAATTACTTGGTAAACAATTTCAGAGAACAATACAAATTTGCTTACTGAAAGGTTTTGCTAGCTACTTAAGAAGCTGTGTCCAAAACAATTTTCAGAACACATGTTCACTCAAAGTTTAGAATTACCTATGTCCTTCCTGCAATCACAAGGGTCTTATGATTGTTTTTAGGCTATATATAATTTTTTAAAAATAGATTACATATGTAATCTCCTACCAATCAGATGTGACTTCATTCAGTTTTGTAATTATTACCTAAATGTCAACCAATCACTGATGTTTTACTGAAGTTCCTTGTATTTTCTTATATAAACTCTCTGAACTATCTCCTCCTATGATAACTTAGTTCAGAATCCTCTGGACTGTATGATTCCCAGTTTGCAAATTGCCTTGCCTCTCCGTAAATGTTCTTTAACTTTAATTTCAGACTCTGAGCTTGTGCTCTATGACATATTGTATGAAAAGTCCACAGTTTATTTTACATGATTTCTCACACACATACACACACACTCTGTTCACTTAAGGGTGTGTTGACTATAAAGGCATTTAAATTGAACACATAAAACAATTTTCACAGCAACCAAAAAATGGTAAGGACAATTCAATGCCAATTTTTAAAATGAATGTCTTATACTTGCAGAATATCTACAAACTTGGATACTTTGGAATCATATTGGACAGAAGATTCTATCAAAAAGGTTTTTTGATATTTTTTTTCTTTGCATTTTTTGCTTGAGGTAAGGAAGAAAAGACATTGAGGAGTTAGATTGCCAACAGATAAAAATCCAATTGTGTATCTGATTTTTGATAGCTACTTCACCTAAGTTGTGTTCCATTTCTAAATCCTTCATTTTTCTGATACATATTACCTGCTTATACAAGATGTGTGGGATTTCTAATATATGTTAAAAATAGTACTAACAAAAGTAGGAAAATAATGTCCCAAGCAACTATTTGCCTTGGAGACAAAGCAGTAATTAAGATACTAATTGATCACGGGTATGCTACAAAAAATATTGAAACTACTGAATAGTAGCATCATTTGTGGAGAATTATCATCATAGTTGTTGTTGTTGTTGTTATGTGCCGTCGAGTCGGATCCAACTCATAGCGACCCCTCCTTGGGTTTCCGAGGCAGTATCACTACGGAAGTAGATTGCCCCATCTTCCTTCCGAGGAGTGGCTGGTGGGTTTGAACCTCCAGCCATCTGGTTAGCAGCCAAGTGCCTTAGCCACTATGCTACCAGAGCTCCCAATCATCATAGATACCATCTACTAATTATATCTTGTAATAGTCAAGGTATGTTTTTAGTTTAGAAACATTTTTCTTCTTCAATGAGACTTTATGTTGTTGTAGTTTAAAGAACTTTCTTCCCCTTCCCCCATGCTCAACTGTTACCATTTGTAAATTATGCTTGTGTAGTCATTATCTTCTGAATGTTCATTTGGATTCAGCCCATGCTTGTTCAATCAGGAAAATGGGCATGCTAAGCTTTATACAGGCTAAAACAAATGAAAAGATGACCAGGTGTACAGCTCCTGTGATCCAAAATTTCCAATGTGAATAAATACACATAGAAAAGTGCATAAATCATAGTGCATAAATCATAAGCTCAATGTATCACATCAGGGTAACCAAAAATGAGGTCAAGAAATGAAATATTACTAGCACCCCAAAACTGTACTCATTGACCCTTCCTGGCATTAGCCTTTCCTCTTTATTTCCTGATTGCCAACATTATAAATTAATTTTGCTTCCCTTTAAAATTGTATACAAAATGGGAATATGTACTACATATTATTTTGACTGAGCTTCCAGGGTTTGGATATAACTATAGTTCATACAGTGACACTGCTGAATGGCATTATATTGTACGAATATACCACAATTTATTTACGTCTTCTATTGTTGATAGAAAGGAGCTCTGGTTGCTCAGAGGTTAAAGCATTCAACTGCTAACCAGAAGGTTGTTGGTTTGAACTCATTAGCTGCTCCATAGGAGAAAGATGAGGCAATGTGCTGTCATAAAGATTTATAGCCTTGAGAATCCTATGGGGCAATTCTGCTCTGTCCTATAGGGTCACTATGAGTTGGAATTGACTCAATGGTTGTGGATTTGTTTTTGTTTATTGTTGATGGATATTTAGATTGTTTCCAGTTTTGGGTTATTATGACTACTGTTATTATATCATTTCCAGTTTGGGGTTATTATGACTATTATTGTTATATTATGAGATATATGTGTTATGACAATATGTTATGTTATTATGTATCATTATACCTGTCTTTTAGTATATTTGTACAGGTAGAATTGTTAAACCTAGGTGCAGTGCAGTGAATTGCTTAATATGGCCCTTTGTTTTGGTTCTCTTGTGTTGTTCTAACAGACATACCACAGGTGAATAGGTTTAACATCAAGGATTCATTCTCCTACAGTTTTGGAGGCTAGAAGTCTGAGTTCAAAGTGCCAGCTCTTGGGGCTGGTTGAAGGCCTCTCAACCTTGGACATTAGCTCTTCCCTTGCTCCCGGCCCACTGGAGCGAAAGGTTTCTCTTAACTCAGTCAGCTGCTGGTTGCTGAGGCTGACAAATCCAAGGTCAACAAGTAACATGATACAGTGCTAAGATTGGCAGACAACATGGCAGGCCACTAAATTCAAGTCCAGGAATAATCTGAAGATCAGCAGACAACCTGGGAGGCTACTGCATGAAGACTTAGGTACATGCAGGATACAAGTGTGCCAAAAAGCTCCAGAGAACTTTTTCAATGCTTCTTCTTGTATACTGGAAGCAGATACATCCCTAAGGCGGTTACTCAGCTGCTCCAGTGCATTCCACCATGGAGTTGGTTACCAGTCTTGTCATGAGGAATAACTATATCCAGCTGCTCCGCCACTCAAAACCAGGCCCAGTCAAGTTGACACACAATTTAACTACCACATCCTTCTAGCCACCATCCTCCATTATGTGATGTATTACTGATCTTAGTCTCTATGCCTGTTAAAGGTGGGATATATCTTAAATCCCGCCTTGCTGGAAGATGTGACTCAAGTCACGACCCTTAGCTTTCTTGAGGGTATATAGGTGAATGTTCTGGGAAAATTTTCTTTCTTTTGCTCCAGTCCTGCATTTGGTTTGTCATCACCCCACCACCCCAGACTTGAGACAGCAGCCAGTCATACGCCATCAACCACTCCTTGGAAGGAAGGTTGGGCAATCTACTTTCATAGTGATACCACCTCAGAAAACCAAGGAGGGGCTGCTATGAGTTGAGTCCAGTCATATTACCCCCCAATTTGGGTTCACCAGTCCCTACAATGGGAGCTCTGGTAGCATAGTGCCTAAGGCACTGGACTGCTAACCAGAAGGCTGGCAGTTCAAACCCACCATCCACTCCTCGGAAGGAAGATGGGGCAATCTACTTCTGTAGTGATACTGCCTCGGAAACCCAAGGAGGGGTCACTGTGAGTTGGGTCCGACTTGATGGCACATAACAACAACAACAATAACAGTCCCTACAACCAAGTGGGGAGAATCTTCGAGTTCTACGCATGGACATGGGATTTGTCAGCCTCCTAGCCTCTACCACTATGTAAGCTATTTTCTTGACTTTTCTGAGTTAGTTCTGTGCGATGTTATAGTGAAATATGGAACCCTAAGGTAGGAAGGAGAGTACTAAGGGGAGGAAGAGTTGATGTTAGAGATGATGGAGTGGCACAGCAGTTTGGAAAACTTGGACATTTGTGTCATCTTTAACCTCTGTCTCATAGAGACCAGCCTGTGCTGATCCTTCTAAAAGAAATTATTTGAATATTAAGATATGTGTACTTTTAATTTTAGTGGCTATTGCTAAGTAGTTTCCCATATTAATTGTACCAATTTACACTTCCATCAGAGGTGTATGGAAGTTCTCAGTACTGACAAATATTTAGCACTGTGAGGCTTTTTACTTTTGCCTGAGTATAGTAATTTGCATTTTTCCAATTGCTAGTGAGATTATACCTTTTTATGTATTTATGGATTATATAGATATTGGAAATGATAAAATTTTATTTATTTTGTTATTGTATTTTATGACATACATTGAACTCTCCCCCCTGCTTTTGTCCATGCAAACACAAACACATAAAAAGTTTATTTATTCTTATTCTTCTAGAGCCATCATATAAGTATGATTAGAAGGTAACAAACAGAAAATGCAGTTTCACTAACCTTAGGAAGTGGTGACCCCACAAGCCACATTCACAAAGCTACTTCTTGTCTAATTACGGTTTGTTTGTTTTTTTTTAATTTTCCTTCTGGTGAATAAAGAACAGAAAATTTGTTCTGTAAGAAGATTGAGAGTGATAAGGAGGAGGAGAGCTATTTTAGATAGGTTTGCTAGGAAGCAAGCCTCTTTGAGGGGGTATGATTTAAACAGAGATTGGAGTGTAGTTGGAGATTTGGATTACTTTGAATTTTATTCTGAGTACGAGAGGATGAAATTAAAGAATTACAATTAGGAAAGTATTGCGACGAGACTCCTAGCAACACCATGTGACAGAGTAGGACTACTCCACAGAGCTTTCTTGGCTGTAATCTTTGCAGAATATCTCCAGATCTGTCTTAGTTCTCTAGTGCTGCTATAATAGAAATACCACAAGTGTATGGCTTTAACAAACAGAAATTTATTCTCTACAGTTTAGGAGTCTAGAAATCTGAGTTCAGAGTGCTGGCTCTATGGGAAGAGTTTTTCTCTGTGTGTCTCTTATTCTTAGGAGGATCCCAGTGCATGGACCCTGAGTCCAAAGGACATGCTCCACTCCTGGGTCCTATTCCTTGGTAGTAGTAGGTCCCCATGGGAGCTCTGGTAGTATAGTGCCTAAGGCACTTGACTGCTAACAAGAAGACTGGCGGTTCAAACCCACCAGCCACTCCTTGGAAGGAAGGTTGGGCAATCTACTTCCGTAGTGATACTGCCTCGGCAACCCAAGGAGGGGTACTGCCTCGGCAACCCAAGGAGGGGTCGCTATGAGACGGGTCCGACTCGAGGGCACATAACAACAACAGTAGGTCCCCCTTCTCTGCTCCCTTCTCTCTCCTTTTCTCTCTCATTAGATAAAAGGTGTTGCAAGGCACAACCCAGGGAAGCTCCCCTTACATAGATCAGGATTGTGATATAATTAAGGGTGTTGCAACCCATCCTTAATCCATTTACAACTGTTTGGTTTATCACATCAAATCACATTATGGGGTAAAATTATATATCTGCCACATTATATCATTACATAATTTCTAAACCACAGAGAATTATGACATTGCTAAGTTGATACAGATCTGAGGGGACACAATTCAATCCATGATAAATAAGGCCTTTCTGCCAAAGACCCTTGGGGTGAGTGTTGTTCTTGTTATGTGCCATTGAGTTGGCTCTGATTCATAGTGGTTTTTTCTGCAACAGAACAAAACATTGCCCTGTCTTGCACCATCCTCACAATTTTTGCCATGCTTGAGCATATCATTGCAGCCTCTGTGTCAATCCATCTTATTGAGGGTTTTCCCCTTTTTTTTTGCTGACCCTCTACTTTTCCAAGCATGATATCTTTCTCCAGGGACTGGTCCCTTCTGACAACATGGCCAAAATAGGTGAGATGAAGTCTGGCCATTCTCACTTCTATAGAGGATTCTGGGTGTACTTTTCCAGGATAGATTTGTTCATTCTTCTAGCAGTGCAAGGTATTTCCAATATTCTTTACCAACCCAACAATTCAAAGGTATATAAACTCTTCTTGAGTCTTTCTTGAATGTCCAGCTTTCACATGAATATAAGGCGATTGAAAATACCAAGGCTTAGGTTCGGTGCATCTTAGAGTTCATAGTGACATCTTTGCTCCTTAACACTTTAAAGAGGTCTTTTGCAGCAGATTTTCCCAGTGCAACATAATGTCTGATTTTTTGACTGCTACTTCCATAGGTGTTGAGTGGCTCCAAGTAAAATGAAACCCATGCCAACCTCAGTCTTATTGGCCCAGTTGTAGGGATTTTTGTTTTCTTTTTTTGAGGTATAATCCATACAGAAGACTGCAATCTTCCGTCTTCATCAGTAAGTGCTTCAACTCATCTTCACTTTCAGCAAACAAGGATGTGTCATCTGCATATCACATGTTGTTAATGAATCTTTCTCCAATTCTGATGCCATGTTCTTCTACATATTGTCCAGCTTCTTGGATTTTGCTCTGCATACAGACTGAATAAGTGTGTGAAGGGATACAACACTGACATACACCTTTCCTGATTTTAAACCATTCAGTATCCCTTATTCTGCTCAAGCAACTGCCTCTTTGTCTACATACAGTTTCTTCATGAGCACAATTAAGTGTTCTGGGGTTCTTATTCTTTGTAATTTTATCCATAATTTATTATTATCCACACAGTTGAATGCTTTAGCATAGTCAATGAAGCAGAGGTAAACAAGTTTCTGGTATTCTTTACTTTCAGCCAAGATCCATTTGTTTTCAGCAATGATATCCCTCATTCCATGCCCTCTTCTGAATTCAGCTTTAATTTCTGACAACTCCCTGTTGATGTAATGCTGCAACCATTTTTAAATTATTTTCAGCAAAATTTTACTTGTGTAAGATATTAATTATATTGTTAGATAATTTCCGCATTCATTTGGATCATCCTTCTTTGGAATGGGGGAAATATGGATGTCATCTAGTCAGATGACCAGGTAGCTGTCTTCTAAATTTCTTGGCATAAAAGAATGAGCTTCTCCAGCACTGCGTCTGTTTGTTGGAACATCTCAATGGGCATTCCATCAATTCCTGTAGCCCTGTTTTTCATCAATTTCCTCAGGGCACCTTGGACTTCTTCCTTCGATAACATTGGTTGTTGTTCATTTATACCTCCTGAAATGATTGTATATTGGCCAATGTTTTCGGTACAGTGACTCTGTGTATTTCTTCAATCTCCTTTTGATACTTCTTGCATCATTCAACATTTTGCTCATAGAATCCTTCAATATTACAACTTAAGGATTGATTTTTTTTTTTCAATTTTTCAGCTTGAGAAATACTGAGTGTATTATTCCCTTTGGGTTTTCTAATTTCATATTTTTGCACATTTTGTTATAATGGGTGTGATAGTTGGAGCTGTGTGTCAACTTTGGTGGACCACAATTCTGTGTGGTTTAAGCAATTGTGATGTGGGTTGTTCCAATGATGGGATCATATATATATATATATATATATATATATATATATATATATATATATGTTTTTAGTAGCCAATACATTGAAAGGAGTACGGGGTGTGGCCTGTTTCCAGTATATTTATGGACATCCTAGGAAAGAGATTCTCTTCTGTGGATTGGGATTCTGTTGTGCTGCCTACAACTGTCCGTGAGTGAACAATCCACCATTCGACCTGGAGATCTTGGATTCATCATTTGTTGGAGTCAACAGCCAGTACACTGCCTGCCAAACTTGAGCTCCTCAGCCTCTGCAGCTGCATGAGTCAGGAAAAACCTCCATCTCGATGTTTGATCCAAGAATTTTGGACTTGCCAGCTTCTATAAGTGTGTGAGCCATTTTCCTAAGAAGAATTTCCCTTTCTTTCTCTAGATAAGCTTTACTGGTTTTGTTTCTCTAGAGAACTCAGTCTAACACATTGGGTGAGTACCAAAACTAAACTCACTGTTGTCGAGTCAGATCCAACTTATAGTGACCCCTCCTTGGGTTTCCGAGGCAATATCACTGCAGAAGTAGACTGCTTAACCTTCTTTCCAAGGAGTGGTTGGTGGGTTTAAACTACCAGCCTTCTGATTAACAATCAAATGCCTTAGGCACTACGCCACCAATATAAATAGAAAAGAAGAGTGGGAAGAAGAGCCAGAAAGGAAAAGGGAGGGGAGACTAAGGACTAAACACTGGGATACTCCAAAATTTAGAGGTTTGGTGTAGGAAGTGCAGCAAAGGAGAATAAAATACAGTGGTTCATGGAACCGGAAGAAAACAAGGACCGTTTTCTTGGAAACCAACTGAAGAAAATATTTGAAAAAGAAGGGAGTCAAATGCTGATGAAAGGTTGATTAAAATGAACACTGAAAAACTGAACACTGGTTTTGGCAAGATGGTGGTCACTGAGGACATCCACAAGAGCAGTTTCATTGGAGCAGGGAAAATAAAATCCTTACTGGTGTAGACTGAGTGGAAAATGTGAGGAAAGAAGTGGCAACTATAACATAGGTAATTCTTTCATGAAGCTTTGATATGAAGAAAGGGAAAGAAATAAGGTAACACCTAGTGCTATGTGAACTTTCCAAGGAGGTTAAAACTTCCTCCTGAGTAGGCAACAAAAGTAAAAAAAAAAACTTCCCTGGATGTGTAGGCAGAGACATGAATGTTTATTCACAATAGAAACAAAGAGAATTAGGAGATAAAGGACTTAAAACATAAAGAAAGCAGGTTTACAAATGTTGCTAGCAATTCAGAGTCTGGTGGCACTGAGCCAGAATGGATACTTATACCTAAGTTTGATGAATTGGGGATGGAGGCTACATGATTGGGAATGGAGGGCTATGTGACTATCTTCAGATTTGGTGGCTCTGGATGTTATTGGGAGGGACTGCAGGCCGTGCCCTATGACCACCCCCTGTGTGTGCTCTGATAAAATGCTGATGTTTAGCAAGCTTTATGGCTTAAAACTATTCTGAGGATGGGTTAATACATTACAGGCAGGTGGGTAATAACTGACAGGGAGGAGCAGAGGAAAACATGACAAGGAGAGGGGGGAGAAATGGCTTGTAGCTCTTAAAAGTGTGGCTAAACAAGATGGAATCTGAGAGCCATTTTGGGGGGTTGCAGTTACTGACCATATACCTAGAAAGATTCATGGATTCTATGCACTTTTGTTTCTCTCTTTTTAAATCTTATTAGAGTAGAACTGCTTGATCGGTTTCTTTCTTTTTTTGTGACTTGATTGAAAATTTACTCATTTTCCATTCAACAGTACATACAAATTTTGTTTTGTGACATTGATTGCAGTCTGCACAATGTGACAACTTTCTTCCCACTTCCTCCTTGTAGCAACTTTCTTACCACGTCTTCCTTCCTTACCTGTTCACTTTGTAGGACTGTCTATTATTTAGCTGGAAGTTAAGCCATGGAAATGGATTCAATTCCAAGCCCAAAGGGTGACTAGAAACCATAGTCTCCAGGATTTCACCAATCTCTATCAGACCAGTAAGCCTGGTTATTTTTATTATTTTAAGTTTCACATTTTTTCCCACTCTATCCAGTATCTCCAATTTTGATCCCTTTCTAACTGGTTGGAAGTGGTAGCCAGGTACCTTGTAGTTGTTTTGGTCTCAGGGTCATGTAGGCTGAGGTTCCTATGGTGCATTAGTCTCTTAGATTAATTGTGCCCATATGTCTTTGGTTTTCTTCATTCTTCTTTGTTCTAGATGAGGAGAGACCAGTTGTTGCGTCTTACATGATCACTTGCAAACTTTTAACACTCTAATTGATACTCACCAAAGTAGAATGCAGACAATGTTTCTGTATAGTATGTTATGCCAATTGATCTTGACATCCCCTACCACAGTTCGGAGCCCATGGGCCAGCTATTCACTCCCTCAAGGCTAAGAAATTATAATAATGTTGCCCTCTGTTAGCTCTATTATACATATGGACATTCTTATAGCACATACAAATACATATGTCAAAATATCATCTGCCAAACTTATATATGGTCATAGGTATATTCATTTTTTTCCATAACTTTTCTTAATGGGAGGGATAAAATGTTTATATGATGATGGAAGTAATACAGAGAAAGGAGATCATAATTCCAGGAAAGATAGTGAAAGGAAATAAATATATATTTTAAGAGAAACAGCTGTAAAATTTGTCAATTATAGTTGACACAAGCAAAAAGGAAATGATACATAAAGTTTTTACTATTTGATATTGAGAAAATACACATTTCTTCCTCAGAAGCCCTATTTCCCAAAGTACAAATCATGAACTTTTTGTATTTCTAATGGTCATGGTTGTACATGTGTATAAAATATGAAACATTTAGAAATTCATGGTTAAGAGTTTTGATATCCTGGCTAAAATATTTACTCACATTGTCCAGGGCTTGTTTTCTCAATAATCATCCATAAAACCAAATATTTTCTAAGTGGCAGGATTATTATAAAGACTATTCCATCAAACAAATCCACGGAAGAAAGTAGTTTCAAATGACATTTTCGTATTACCCCAACTTCATTACAAAATAACTACGTCACTGGGTGACTATCTCAACAGTTTAAATACTGTCAAAGTTTACTAAAATTCTGCTCTAGTTGCTTTGTCAGAGATATACTGGAAGGAATTTGCATGTTGGAGTGTGAGTGTTTGTTTTTGCATGTGAGTGTTTCTCTTTTTCTTTCCTTTTACTCTGACAATATTTTGTGTTTGTGTGTAGAGTAGTAAGAGATGTGTTTTCTGAGATTTTTTAAGTACTTTCACCACCATATTTCATATATTTAATAAACATAAACATTGAGGTTGTATATGGAACAATGTAAGCAGCAGAGTTATTTCTTGTTCTATGTATAAAGGCAATGAATCAGTTTATTTTTGTATAAAAATGAAAAGAAAAAAAAGTGAAATTGGCTTTTCCTAGCAGTGAGTACAGCATATTTGATTAGATGTTCTTTTTAAAAATCACAATTAACATCAGCTGTCTAGAAGCTATTTTTAGATTTTTTTCTTTTAAGAGAATAATTTTCTTAATGTTTATATTTTTTTCAGTTTTGACTAATCTTTTTTATTATCTTCATAGTGTAATGAATACAGTTAGTGTACTTTCCATTTTTAAATGGTAATTTATATTTTGCTGTAATTCACAATTTCCAAAGCCTTTTGTAGCCTTTGTCTTATTTTAAACTTTCTGTGATTTGAACACATCAACTGCTACTTTACAAACCAATAAACTGAGACTTAGAGAAAGTGACTTGTCCAGTGCCTAAGCTGGGTCAGAAGAAGCAACCTATGACTTCCAGCTTTGTGTTGCTATTGCTAGGTGCTGTCAAGTTGCTTCTAACTCACAGCAACCCTTTATAAAACATACACTATGGTCATGCACTATCCTCACAATCCTTGCTATACTTGAACCCATCTGTTTTGGTTCTCCAGTGTCACTCTAATGGAAAATACCGCAAGTGGAGGACTTTATCAAAGATAAATTTATTTTCTTACACTTTAGAAGGCTGGAAGTCTGAATTCAGAGTTCTCATTCTAAGAGCTGGGTGGAGTCCCCTCAATCTCAGGCTTTGCCTTCTAGGCCCATTTGAGCAAACTGGAGCCTTCTCCCTGACTCACATAGATGGTGGCTGCTGATCATGACAAATCCACGATCATCAGGTTAAATCTCAAGATTGTCAGGCAAAACAGCAGGCCACGGTTCAAGTCCAGGAAGTGTAGATGAAGACTGAACCAAATGCAAGATCCAAATGGGCCAAGAAGCTCAGAAACATTTCTCAAAGCATCTTCTTATATACTGGAAGCAGACTAAATTTTTAATGCAGCTACTCAGCTGCTCATAGTAGATTCCACCATAGAGTTGATTACCAATGTCATCATGGGGAATAACTACATCTGGCTGCCCAGACAAGTTGACACATAACCTTAACTACCACACGATCATTGCAGCTACTGTTTCAATCCATCTTGTTGGGGGTCTTCCCCTGTTTTTCTGACCCTGTACTTTACCAAGCATGATATCCTTCTCCAGAGAATGACCAAAGTTGATGAGACAAAATCTGGCTATACTTGCTTCCAAGGAGAATTTCAGCTGCACTTCTTCTAGGACAGATTTGTTTGTTCTTCTGGCAGTTCATAGCATTTTCAGTATTCTTCATCAACACCTCAATTCAAATTCATGAACTATTCTCCAGTCTTCCTTATTCATTGCCCAGCTTTCACAGGCATATGAGGCAATTGAAAATACCATAGCTTGAGTCAGGTGCACCTTAGTCTTCAAAGTGCCATCTTTACATATTAACACTTTAAAGAGGTCTTTTTACAGCAGATTATCCCAGTGCAAAATGACATCTAATTTCCTGACTATTACTTTCATGGGTCCACCACTCATCTATCAGTGTGTTGTACTGTGGTAGATTGTGTGTTGCTGTGAGACTGTAGGCTATGCCACTAATATTTCAAATATCAGCAGGGTCACTCATGGTGGACAGATTTCAGTGGAGCTCCCAGACTAAGACAGACTTGGAAGAAGGAAGGGGTCGGGCCATCCATTTCTTAAAGAATTGGTCAGTGAAAATCTTATGAATTGCAGTGAAAAACTGTCTGATATATTACTGGAAAACTTTATGAATAGTTCTGAAACATTGTCTGATATAGCTCCAGGAGATGAGTGCATCAGGTCAGACCAAAAACCAAAACCAAAATAGCAACCCCTCCTTGGGTTTCCAAGGCAGTATCACTATGGAAGTAGATTGCCTGACCTCCCTTCTGAGGTGTGGCTGGTGGATTTGAACTGCCAGCTTTCTTGTTAGCAGTCAAATGCCTTAGGCACTACACCACCAGAGCTTCCTCTCAGGTCAGAAGGCACTCAAAATACTACTGGGGAAGAGCTGCCTCCTCAGAGTGGAGCCAACCTTAATGTTGTAGATCAAGTAAAGATTTTAGGACCTCCATTTGCTGATGTGGCACAATGCAAAATGGGAAAATACAGCTGCAAATATCCATTAATAATTGAAACATGGAATGTACAAAGTATGAATCTAGGAAAACTGGAAGATGTCAAAAGTGAAAAGGAACTCATAAAGATTGATATCCTACTCCTTGATGAGCTGAAATGAACTTTTTTTGGGCATTTTGAATCAGACAACCATATGATCTACTATGTCAGGAATGACAAATTGAAGAGGAATGGGATGGCATTCATTGTGACAAAGAATATTTCAAGATCTATCCTGAAATACGATGCTGTCAGTGATAGGACAATATCCATATGCCCACAGGAAGACCAGTTAATACTACTATTATTCAAAATTTACTCACCAAACACTAAAGCCAAAGATGAGGAAATTGAGAATTTTTACCAGCTTCGGCAGTCTGAACTTGACCAAACTTACCATCAAGATGTGTTGATTATTATTGGTGATTGGATTGCAAAATTTGGAAACAAAGAAGAATCACCAGTAGTTGAAAAATATGACCTTGGTGATAGAAATAATACTGCAGATTGCATGATAGAATTTTTTAACACCAAAGATTTATTCATTTTTTTTTACTAATACAAATGATGGCTATACATGTGGACTCCATCAGAGGGAGTACACATGAATCAGACTGACTACATCTGTGGAAAGAGGTGATGGAGAAACTCAATATCTTCAGCAAAAACAAGGCCAGGAGCTGACTGTGGAACAGACCATCAACTGCTCATATGCAAGTTCAAGTGGAAGATGAAGACAAGTAAAACAAGTCCATGAAAGCCAAAATATGACCTTGATTGAACCTCACCTGAATTTAGAGACCATCTTAATAATAGATCTGTTGCATTAAACACCAATGACTGAAAAACAGTGGAACTGTGGGATGATATCAAGAACATCATCCATGAAGAAAGCAAAAGCTCATTAAAAGACAAGAAAGGAAAAAAATACTAAAATACATGGCAGAAGAGACTCTGACATTTGCCCTTGAATGGAGAGTAGCTAAAGCCAATGGAAGAAAGGACAAGATAAAAGAGCTGAACAGAAGATTTCAAAGAGCAGCTCAAAAAGACAAAGTCAATTATTATAATGAAATGTGCAAAGACCTGGAGTTAGAAAACCAAAAGGGAAGGATGTGCTTGGCATTTCTCAAGCTGAAAGAATTGAAGAAAAAATTCAAGCCTTAAATTGCAATATTGATTTAGTCCATGGGCAGAATATGGAATGATGAAGGAAACATCAAAAGAAGATGGAAAGAATACACAAAGTCACTATACTGAAAATAATTGGTCGATGCTCATCCATTTCAGGAGATGTGACATATGATCAAGAACCAATGATACTGAAAGAAGATGTCGAAGCTGCCCTGAAGGAATTGGTGAGGAACAAGGCTCCAGAAAGTGACAGAATACCCATTGAGATTTTTCAACAAACAGATGCCGTGCTGCACGTACTCACTCATCTATGCCAAGAAATTTGGAAGACAGCTATCTGGCCAATTGACTGGAAACAACCCATATTTGTACCCATTTCAATGAAAGGTGATCGCATAGAATGTGGAAATTATCTAACAATATCATTAATATCATGCACATGTTAAATCTTGGTGAAGATAATGCCAAAAAGGTTGCCACAGTATACTGACAGAGAACTTCCAGGATTGCAAGCTATATTCAGAAAAGAACGTGGAATGAGGGATATCATGGCTGATGTCAGATGGATCTTGGCTGTAAGCAAAGAATACCAGGAAGATGTATACTTGTGTTTTATTGACTATGCAAAAGTGTTCAATTGTGTGGATCATAATAAATTATAGATAACATTGAGAATAATGGGTATTGCAGAACATTTAATTATGCTCATAAGGAACCTGTACATAGACCAGGAGGTTATTCGAGCAGAACAAGGGGATAATGCATGGTTTAAAATCAGGAAGGGAATGCATCTGGGTTGTATCCTTTCACCATACTTATTCAATTTGTATGCTGAACAAATAATCCAAGAAGTTGGACTATATGAAGAAGAATGTGACATCAAGATAGGAGGAAGACTCATTAACAACCTGCAATATGCAGATGACACAACATTGCTTGCTCAAAGTGAGGATAACTTGAAGCACTTACTGATGAAGATTAAAGACTTCAGTCTGCAGTATGGATTACATCTCAACATAAAGAAAATGAAAATCCTTACCACTGGATCAATAAGCAGCATCATAATAAATGGAGAAAAGATTGAAGTTGTTAAAGATTTCATATTACTTGGTTCCACAATCAACACCAATAGAAGCAATAGTCAAGATATCAGATGATGTATTGCCCTGGGAAAATCTGCTGCAAAAGACCTCTTTCAAGTGCTGAAGAGTAAAGATGTCTCCTTGAAAACTAAGGTAACCCAAGCCATAGTATTTTCAATCACCTCATATGCATATGAGAGCTGGACAATGAGCAAGGAAGACTGAAGAAGAGTTGATGCTTTTGAGTTGTGGTGTTGGGGAAGAATACTGAAAGCACCATGGACTGCCAAAAGAACGAACAAATCTCTCCTGAAAGAAGTGCAGCTGGAATCCTCCTTGGAAGCAATAATGGCCAGACTTTGTCTCACTTACTTTGGTCATGTTGTCAGAAGGGACCATTTCCTGGAGAAGGATATCATGCTGGGTAAAGTGGAGGGTCAATAGAAAAGGGAAAGGCCCTCATTGAGATGGATTGACACAGTGGCTGCAATGACGGACAGGATAGCAAGGATTGTGAGGCTGGCACAGGACCAGGCAGTGTTTCATTCTGTTGTACACAGGGTCGTATGAGTTGTAGCCAACTCGAGGACACTTAACAACAACACTTCCATGGGTGTGGACTCTGGATCCAAGTAAAAGGAAATCCCTGACAACTTCAATCTTTTCTCCATTCATTATAATGCTTATTGGTCCAGGTCTGAGGATTTTTGTTTTCTCTATGCTAGGGCATACTGAACACTGTAATCTTTGATCTTCATCACTCAGTGCCTCAAGTCATCTTCACTTACAGCAAACAAGGTTGTGTTGTCTGCATATCACAGGCTATTAATGAATCTCCTTCCAATTCTGATGCTGCATTTTTCTTCATATAGTTCAGCTTCTTGAATTATTTGTTCAGCATACAGACTGAGTAAGTACGGTAAAGGATACAAACCTGACACACTCTCTTCCTGATTTTAAACTATGCAGTATTCCCTTGTTCTGTTCGAACGACAGCCTCCTAGTTTATGTACAGGTTCCTCATGAGCACAATTAAGTCTTCTGGAATTCCCATTCTTCTCAATGCTACAATTCCCACAGTCTAATGCCTTTACAGTCAATAAATACATTTTTCTGGAATTCTTCGCTCTCAGCCAAGATTTATGTGACATCAGCAATGATATCCCTCGTGCCATGCTCTCCTCTGAATCCCGCTTGTATTTTTGGAAGTTCTCTGTCAATATATTGTTGTAACCCCCGCCCCCCCCCCATGGAGTTCGGTTTTATTCTAACACATAGATGGAGTCATCATTAGTCAGAATCAACTCAACAGCAATGGGTTTGCTTTGGGTTTTGGTTTTATGAGGAGTACTTTCCTGCAATCCATCCCTCTTTAGACACCTTATCCTGACAAAACTGTAAAACTGAACAGTGTGGTAAAGCAATGGATATATTATTTATATAGTGGTTCGTGACATTCCCACATTCATGCCTTTGCAGATGCCATTCCACCTTTCCTATATTCTCCCTCCCAATCCTCCCTTCACTACCCAACCCTGGAAGGCACTCTATTCAGCTTATTATGTGCTGTTTTCCTTCCAGATTCAACTTGAGCACTGTGCTAGTTCTTTGTTAGACGCAAGAGAAACTGAGTATGGATACTTCCTACATAAAGTTTGCAATCAAGAATTGTTGATTAACAGGTACGCATTGCTTGTTTAATGACTGAATGATTGAATGAATGTGTAAATGGAAAGCTCAAACAATTGCAATTCAAGAAACATTATAAATGCCCAAAGTGATTCACAGATAAAATGCTGAGAGCTGAGAGCATTCTGGAGAAAGAGATGTCTCTAGCAAATGGATCAGGAAAGAACTGGCATTTTAGCTGAGTCCTTAGGATTCTGTAAGTCTTAGAAATGGAAAGAGAAGAATAGTCCTCCAAAACAAAGACAAGAGTGGGAAAATATGTAGTAAATAGAAGGAAAATAAGTAATGTCTAGGGAATACAGTATGTTGTTGTTGTTGTTAAGTGCCGTCGAGTCGTTTCCGACTCATAGCGACCCCATGCACAGCAGAACGAAACACTGCCCGATCCCGCACC
>NW_006922241.1:1122178-1126053 GCF_000298275.1 Orycteropus afer afer
ATAACACACATCTTCTACACTTCTTTTTCAACTGCTCCCTCACCCCAGGAGGTAGTTTCCGTAAACATACTATGCTAATTAAAAAGAAAAATGTTATAGCAGTGCTTACGGAAAATATCTCCTAGGGTGAAGGAGTGGTTGGCAAACAAACATGGAAGGCAAGTGTTACCTGCATAACAATACAGCATATTACAGCCAGCTTCCACCACTTATCTGTCAGTTTGTCATACTGTGGTGGCTTCCTGTTGCTGTGAGGCTGGAGGTTATGCCACTGGTATATCAAGTACTAGCTTGGTCACTCATAGTGAACAGGTTTCAGTCGACCTTCCAGATTAAGACAGACTCAGAAGAAGGAAGGGGCCAGTCACTTCTCAAAGAACTGGCCAGTGAAAACTTTATGAATAGCACTGAAACACTGTCTAATATATTGGTAGAAAACTTTATGAATAGCACTGAAACATTGTCCAATATATTCCCAGAAGATGAGCCCCTCAGGTTGGAAGGCACTCAAAATATGACTGGAGAAGAGCTGTCTCCTCAGAGTAGAGCCAACCTTAATGATTTGGATGGAGTAAAGCTTTCAGGACCTTCATTTGCTGATGTGGCATAACTCAAAATGAGAAGAAACAGTTGGAAACATCCATTAATAATTGAAACATGGAATGTACAAACTATGAATCTAGGAAAATTACAATTTAACAAAAATAAAATGAAAGGCATGAAAATGGATATCTTAGGTATTAGTGAGTTGAAATGGACTGTTTTGGGCCATTTTGAATCAGACAACCATATGATCTACTATGCCAAGAATGATAAATTGAAGAGGAATGGTGTGGCATTCATTGTGATAAAGAATATTTCAGGATCTGTCCTGAGGTACAATGCTATCAGTGATAGGATAATATTCACACGCTTACAAGGAAGACCAGTTAATACTACTATTATTCAAATTTATGTACCAATCACCAAAGCCAAAGATGAGGAAATTGAAGATTTTTACTAACTTCTACAGTCTGATATTGACAAAACATGCAATCCGGGTGTGTTGATTATCACTGGTGATTGGAGTGCAGGAGCTGGAAACAAAGAAGACTGGTTGGGCACTACTGAAGTAGATTTCCCAACCTTTTAAAAAAAAGACTGATAGCTGGAAAATATGGCATTGGTGATAGAAATAAAGCTAGAGATTGCAAGACAGAATTTTACAAGACCGATGACTTATTCATTGCAAATACCTTTTTTTCAATAACATAAATGGTAGCTATACATGTGGTCTTTGGCAGATGGAGTACACAGGAATCAGATCAACTACATCTGTGGAAAGAGGTGGAAGGAGAAGCTCAATATCTTCAGCCAAACAAGTTAAGGAGCTGACTGTGGAACAGACTATCAATTGCTCATATACAAGTTCAAGCTGAAGATGAAGACAATTCAAACAAGTCCATGAGAGTCTAAATATGACCTTGAATACATCCCTCCTGAATTTAGAGACCATCTATCTAAAGAATAGATTTGATACATTGAACACCAATGACCGAAAACCAGAAGAATTGTGGGATGACATCAAGAACAGATGAGACTCTGAAATGGAGAGGTGGAAGAGACTCTTGAACAGAGAGTTGTTGTTGTTGTTGTTCTTATGTGCCGTTGAGTTGGACATGACTCATAGCGACCCCTCCTTGGGTTTCCGAGGTGGTATCACTATGGAAGTAGATTGCCCAACCTTCCTTTCAAGGAGTGGCTGGTGGGTTTGAACTGCCAGCCTTCTGGTAAGCAGTCAAATGCCTTTAGGCACTACGCTACAGAGAGTAGCTAAAGCACATGGAAGAAAGGACAAGATCAAAGAGCTGAACAGAAGAGTTTAAAGAGCAGTTTGAGAAGACCAGATCAATTATTATAATGAAATGTGCAAAGATCTGGAGTTAGAAAATCAAAAGGGAAGAACACACTTGGCATTTCTGAAGTTGAAAGAGCTGAAGAAAAAATTTATACCTCAAGTCGCAATATTGAGATTCTACATAACAACAATAACATAGGCAAAATATGGAACGATGCAGGAAACATCAAAATAAGATGGAAGGAATACAGAGTCACTGTACTAAGAAGAATTGGCTAATGTTCATCCATTTCAGGAGGTGGCATATGATCAAGAACCAACGGTATTGGAGGAAGAAGTTGAAGCTGCACTGAAGGAATTGGCAAAGAACAAAGCTCCAGGAATTGATGCAATACACATTGAAATGTTTCAACAAATGGATGCCGTGCTGGGGGCACTCACTTCTCTGTGCCAAGAAATGTCGAAGACAGCTATCTGGCCAACTGATTGGAAGAGATCCATATTTGTACCCATTCCAAAAAAAGGTGATCCTACAGAATGTGGGAATTATCAACAATGCCATTAATATCACACACAAGTAAAATCTTGCTAAAAATAATTAAAAAACGGTTGCAGCAACATACTGACAGAGAACTTCCAGAAATGCAAGCTGGATTCAGAAGAGGATGTTGAACAAAGGATATCATAGCTGATGTCAGATGGATCTTGGCTGAAAGCAAAGAATACTAGAGAGATGTTTACATGTGCTTTATTGACTATGCAAAAGCATTTGACTGTGTGGATCATTAAACTATGTATAAAATTGAGAAAAATGGGAATTTCAGAACACTTAATTGTGCTCATAAGGAACCTGTACGTAGACCAGAAGACTGTTGTTCATACAGAATGAAGGGATACTGCATGGTTTAAAATCAAGAAGGGATTGGCTCAGGGTTGTATCCTTTCACCATACATAGTCAATCTGTATGCTGAACAAATAATCCAAGAATCTGGACTATATGAAGAAGAATATGGCATCAATATTGGAAGAAGACTCATTAACAACCTGCAATATGCAGATGACATAACTTTGCTTGCTGTAAGTGAGGATGACTTGGAGCACTTACTGATGAAGATTAAAGACTGTAGTCTGCAGTATGGTTTACATCTCAACATAAAGAAAAAGAAAATCCTCACAACTGGACTAATAAACAGAATCACAATAAATGGAGAAAAGATTGAAGATGTCAAAGATTTTGTATTACTTGGTTTCACAATCAACACCAATGGAAGCAACAGTCAGGACATCAGACAATGTATTGTGTTAGGCAAATCTGTTGTGAAAGACCTCTCTGAACTGCTGGAGAGCAGGGATGTCTCTTTGAAGACTAAGGTGCACTTAACCCAAGCCATGGTATGTTCAATCACCTCATATGCATGTGAGAGCTGGACAATGAGTAAGGAAGACCAAAGAAGAGTTGATGCTTTTGAGTTGTGGTGTTGGTGAAGAATACTGAAAGTACCATGGACTGCCAGAAGAACTAACAAATCTGTCCTGGAGGCAGTGCAGCTGAAATGTTCCTTGGAAGCCAGAATAGCCAGGCTTCATTTCATCTACTTTGGTCATGTTGTCAGAAAGGACCATTCCCTGGAAAAAGACATCATGCTGGGTAAAGTGGAGGGTGATAGCTTTCTCCAGGGAATGGTCCTTTCTGACAACATGACTAAAGTAGATGAAATGAACAACAAAGTGGAGGGTCAATGAAAAAGGGGAAGGCCCTCAGCAAGATGTATGGACACAGTGGCTGCAACGATGGACTCAGGTATAGCAAGGATTGTGAGACTGGCATAGGACCAGGCAGTGTTTTGTTCTATTGTACATAGGGTTGCTATGAGTCAGAGACAACTTGACAACTGGCAATAACATAGCCAGCATAGTAGGTGGGAGCTGTACTTGGGTGGTATAGTTAACATATTCAATTCCTAACAGAAACATTGGGAGCTCTGGTAGCATAGTGGCTAAGGCGCTTGACTGCTAACCAGAAGGCTGGTGGTTCAA
>NW_006922241.1:1130006-1131863 GCF_000298275.1 Orycteropus afer afer
GTCAGAAGGGACCATTCCCTGGAGAAGGATGTCATGCTTGGTAGGATGGAGGGTCAATGAAAGAGGGGGAGGCCTTCAACGAGATGGATTGACACAGTAGCTGTGATGATGGGCTCAAGTATAACAGGGATTGTGCTGCTGGTGCGGGATTGGGCAGTGTTTTGTTCTGCTGTGCATGGGGTCACTTTGAGTCGGAAATGATTCGACGGCACTTAACAACAACAGCAACAACAAGTGGCTTGAGTGTTGCTGTGAAGCTGAAGGCTATGCTACTGGTGTTTCAAATGCCAGCAGGGTTACCCATGGTAGACAGGTTTCAGCAAAGCCTCTAGACTAAGACAGACCCAGAAGAAGGAAGGGCCATTCACCACTCAAAGAATTGGCCAGTGAAAACCTTATGAATAGCGGTGACATATTGTGTGATATAGTGCCAGAAGATGAGCTCCTCAGGCTTCAAGGCTCTCAAAATATGAGTGGAGATGAAGTACCTCCTCAGAGTAGAGCTGACCTTAATGATGTGGATAGAGTAAAGCTTTCAGGACCCCATTTGCTGATGTGGCTTGTCTCAAGATGAGAAGAAACAGCTGCAAACATCCATTAATAATCAGAACATGGAATGTACAAAGTATGAATCTAGGAAAATTGGAAGTACCCAAAAATTAAATGGAATGCATAAAGATCAATATCTTAGGCATTAGTGAGCTGAAATGGACTGATTTCGGCCATTTTGAATCAGAAAACCATATGATCTACTATGCGGAGAATGAAAAATTGAAGAAAAATGTCATGGCATTCATCATCACAAAGAATGTATCAAGATCTATCCTGAAGTACAATGCTGTCAGTGATAGGATAATACCTATGCCTACAAGGAAGACCAGTTAATACTACTATTATTCCAATTTATGTACCAACCACCAAAGCCAAAGATGAGGAAATGGAAGATTTTTACCAACTTTTACAGTTTGAAATAGACCGAGCATGCAATCAAGATGTGTTAATTATCACTGGTAATTGGATTACAAAAGTTGGAAACAGTGAAGAATCACTGGTAGTTGGAAAATATGGCCTTAGTGATAGAAATAAAGCTGCAGATTGCATTATAGAATTTTGCAAGACCAATGATTTTATGGTAGTTCAGTTTGTGTGTCAACTTAACTGGGCCTGTTTGAGTGGCTGGGCAGCTTGTGGTAGTTTTTCCCCATGATGTGACTGGCAATCAACTCCATGGTGGGATCGACCACAAGCAGCTGAGTAGCTGACTTTGGGATGTGATATGCTTCTTGTATATAAGAAGCCTTGTGGATAGTCTCTAGCTTATGGCATACTTGAATCCTGCATGTAGCCATGTTATTGTTCAGCAGCCTGCCATACTCTGTCGAACTTGGGACTTAAAATGGACTTGAATTAATGGCCTGCTATGTGGTTTGGTAACATTGGGACTGTGCCATTTTATTTGTTGACCTTGGGCTTGTTAGCCTCAGCAACCAGTAGCTGCCTGAGTAAAGAGATGCCTCTAGCTCCAGTGGGACAGGAGCAAGAGGCAGAGCTGAAGCCCAAAGTCGAGGGGCTTTCACCCAGCCCCTAGAGCCTGGCACTTCAAACTCAGACTTACAGCCTCCAAACTGTTAGAAAATAAACTCCTGTTTGCCAAGCCATCCCATTTGTGGTATATCTCTTGTCAGAGTGGCACTAGGTAACCAACAGAATCATTCACTGCAAACACCTTTTTTCAACAACACAAACAGCAACTATACACATGGACTTTGACAGATGGAGTACACAGGAATCAGATTGACTACATCTGTGGCAAGAGGAAATGGAGAAGCTCAATATCTTAAGCCAAAACAAGGACAG
>NW_006922241.1:1131963-1141682 GCF_000298275.1 Orycteropus afer afer
TGCTTTGGAAACTCAAGAAGGGGTCGCTATGAGTGGGGTCCAACTAGACAGCATGTAACAACAACAACAACAACAGAAACATTGGAGATTTAGGTTCACCCAGAGTTGCCCAGAAAGAAAGTCCTGGTGATGCATTTCCAAAAGCATCAACCACTGAAAACCCCCATGAGAACTTCATCAGTGTTTTAGGAGATTTGTCTTAGACTGTTGTACATAGAGTCTCTATGAGTCAGAACCAACTTGACTGTACCTGACAGCAATTACACATAATAACACCTAACAACAAGGTTATTATTCACCAAGAGTAGCTATTTGCAAATTGATAATCAGTTCTACTGTGACACATATGGGGTTGCCATGAGTCAGAATCAACATGTTGGCAACTGGTTTAGTGGGTGTGAAGTGGTACAGGCATACCCCAGAGATATTGTGGATTTAGTTCCCAACCATTGCAATAAAGTGAGTCACATGAATTCTTGGTTTCCCAGTCCATATAAAAGCTATGTTTACTCTATACTGTAGTGTATAAGTGTGCAATAGCATGAAAATGCTTAAAATATTGCGAGAATTACCAAATTGTGACATAGAGACATGAAGTGAGCACATGCTACTGGGAAAATGGTGCCTATAGACTTTCTCCATGCAGTGTTGCCACAAACCTTCAATTTGGAAAAAACAAAACAAAACAAAACAAAAACCCCACATTATCTGTGAAGCACAATAAAGCAAAGTGCAATAAAACAAGTATGCCTGTATCTCATTGTGCTTTTGATCTGCATTTCTATCATGACTAATGATGTTGAATATCTTTTTGTGTGTTTGTTGGCAATTTATATATCTTCTTTGGAGACAATTAGTCTTATTTATGATTACATGTGCAGAAATCTTATATGAAGAACTTTATATTAAGTTGATTTATTCTGAGAGTGCAAGGATAATTTAAATTATTTTAACAAATAGAGTGTAATCAATTGGGGTTTATTCAAGAAATACAAGAATAGCACAACATTTGTAAGCACATCAGCATTATTAATAAGTTAAAGGAGTAAAATTATATGAACATACTACACAAAAGCAAAAAAAGGACTATTATAATTTAGCAGCTATTCATAGTAGAGGTGCAAAAAGTAGGAAGAGTTGGAAAATTCCTAAATAAAAAAATTAGTGTTGTTAGACATAAATAAAAATCATTACATTACATACTGAATGTATTCAGCTTTAAGTAAAAAAACCTAGATAAGATGTTGCCACTTTTATTTCACATTGTTCTGAAGACTCTTTCTAGCCAATGCAATAAAATGATGAATACGTAACATCTGTACTAGAAAAGACACAGTAATCATTGTATGCAGTGAATATGTTTATATACCTAGAAAATCTTGTAGACATAACTGAATTAGTCTTCCAACTAACAACAGAGTTCACAAAAGTTTTTGGAAGTAATGTGAATATGTAAAGAAATATGTTTGATTTATATCAGTAATTGTTAACAGTATTTTAAAATCTCACTAATGATAGCAACAGTAACTCTGAAAAGTCTCAGACTACAGATAACAAGATACATACAAACTTTTATGAAGATAGCAATTGCATTTTGGCTAAAGAGATACAGGCCTAAATAAATGTATATTCTAGATATCATTTTTTTCACACTAATATATTAATCTGAAACTCCCATCATAACCTCAGTATTGTTTTGTGGGGAGGTGAGTATAAAAGGCTTTACCAAGTTATTTTTAAGGTGATCTGAAAAGTCTATATGTATAAAATTATATATATAAATGTAATGGATTTTACTGTGGAGTGACTTAAACTACCAAATAACAAGAAATTTTGTAATAATATTATAATTAAAACATTGTGATAGGGGAATAAAATGGGCAGATAAAATATACAAAAGAGTGAAGAGGACCCACTAATACATGAAAAGAGGATTGCGTTTGTCATGTATGAGACAGGTATTAGTTTTAAAATAAATGATCTTAGAACAATTGAATTTCTCCTTGAAAACAAAATTTTAAATCCCTACCTTGTATCAAATACAAAAATAAATTTGATTAGATTGAAAAGCTACATGTAAACAAAAAATAGAGCAATTAAAATACTGAGAGCAATAATACTTTATTATCTCCAGATAAATAAGGCCTTTTAAATACAACACAAAACCCATAAACTAAAATGAAAATGATTGACATATATTATATAAACTTTTCAAATGAAAAATTTCATAAATAGCATTAAAGATCAAGAAAAAAAACATGTAGCATGTACATAGGTAAAAGTGTGTTTTTACAGATCAATGGAATAAATCAAAAGCCCAAAGGAAAATTACTAACATATGAACAGGTAACTTGTCAGAGTAAATGGAGCTGATCAACAAATAACTGAGAATATCCTGAACTACGCCAATAATAATAGTAATACTGAGAACATGATTTTTCATGTTCAATTTATTTTATTTATAATTATTTAATAACTGGCAATACCCAGAGTTGGTAAGAGAAGGAGAAAATAGGAATTTTCAAACACTTTTTTTTTTGTTATTGTTATTGTTAGGTGCCATTGAGTTAGTTCTGACACATAGTGACCCTATGTACAACAGAACAAAACACTGCCTAGTCCTCTGCCAGTCTCACAATCATTGCTGTTCTTGAGGCCATTGTTGCTGCCACTGTGTCAGTCTATGTCATTGAGGGTCTTCCTCTTTTGTGCTGACCCTCTGTTTAACCAAGCATGATGTCCTTCTCAAGGGACTGGTCCCTCCTGATAACATATTCAAAATATGTGAAACAAAGTCTCACTATCCTTGCTTTGAAAGTATAAGGATGTACTTCTTCTAAGATAGATTTGTTTGTTCTTTGGCAGTGCATGGTATATTCAATATTCTTTGAAAACACTTTGGTGCTTATAAGTTATGGCAATATTTTAGGAGATAATTTCACAATTTAAAATATGTCTACCCTTTGATAGAAAAATCCTACCTCTAAGATTTGTTGTACTGAAGCTTTTCTGCTAACAGGTTGAGTTAGTACAAAGACCACTTAGGTGCTCTGGTAAACAGCTTCTTTTGGCCTTGCATCATATACACCCCAGAGTCAATGGTCTAGTTCTTCTGGTCTTCAGCTTCCACAGTTCAGATCTCTGTTCATGTCTCTTTAGATGAACCCAGGCTCATACTCTCTGGTTGTTAGTTCATATTTTCTTAAGCATTTTTCATTATTTATTTATTTATGATTACCCATTTATTTACTATTACTATTAAAGTGCCTAAGGCACTTGACTGCTACTCAGAAGTCTGGAAGTTCAAACCCACCAGCCACTCCTCAGAAGGAAGATTGGGTAAACTGCTTCCATAGTGATACCACCTTGGAAAACCAAGGAGGCACGATTATGAGTTGGATCCTACTCAATGGCAATGAGGTTTTTTTCTTTTTTTTTGTCTTATTACCTCCTGTATATGATTTTATGAACAAAATTTTGTGCTTTCTACTTCTAAGGATGAAATTTCTGACATAAAACTAAGCCCTGGTATATAGCTTCATCGTTATTGTAGAGGAGGTACTCTCCTCATGTAGAGTAGAGATTTGCAGTTGATACTTCCAATTATTATTAAGTTTTTGGTATAATATATTTAACTACTATATTTCATAGCCACCACTTGTCTGTCAGTTTGTTGTACTGTGGTGGCTTGTGTGTTGCTGTGAGGCTGAAGGCTATGCCTGGTATCTCAAATACCAGCAAGGTCACCCATGGTGAACAGGTTTCAGTGAAGCTTCCAGACTAAGAGACTCAGAACAAGGAAGGGGCCATCTGTTTCTCAAAGAATTGGCCAGTGAAAACCTTACAAATAGCAGTGAAACACAGTATGATACATCACTGGAAAACTTTATGAATGACCCTGAAATATAGTCTGATATAGTGCATCCATGAAGAAAGCAAAAGGTCATTAAGAAGACATGAAAGGAAGAAAAGACAAACATGGATGTCAGAAAAGACCCTGAAACTTGAATGAGGAGTAGCTAAAGAAAATGGAAGAAAAGACAAGATCAAAGAGCTGAACAGAAGATTTCAAAGAGCAACTTGAGAAGATAAAGTCAATTATTTTAATGAAATGTGCAAAAACCTGGAGTTAGAGAAACAAAAGGGAAGAACACATGTGGCATTTCTCAAGTTGAAAGAAGTGAAGAAAATATTCAAGCCTTGAGTTGCAATATTGAAAGATTCTATTGGCAAAATATTGAATGATGCAGGAAACATCAAAAGGAGATGGAAAGAATACACAGAGTCACTGTACCAAAAAGAATTGGTTAATGTTCATCCATTTCAGAAGCTGGCGCATGATCAAGAACCAATGGTATTGAAGGAAGAAGTTGAAGCTGCACTAAAGAAACTGGTGAAGAACAAGGTCTCAGGAATTGACAGAATACCTATTGAGTTGTTTCAACAAACGGATGCTGCTCTGGAGGTACTCACTTGTCTATGCCAAGAAATTTGGAAGACATACCTGGCCAACTGGCTGGAAGAGATCCATACCTGTATCCATTCCAAAGAAAGGTGATCTCATAGGATGTGGAAATTATTGAACAATATTTTTGATCACACGCAAGTAAAATCTTACAGAAGATAATTCAAAAATGGTTACAGCAGTACATTGACAGAGAACTTCCAGAAATGCAAGCTGGATTCAGAAGAGGACGTGGAATGAGAGATATCACATCTGTTGTCAGATGGATATTAACTGAAAACAAAGAATACCAGAAAGATGTTTACTTGTGTTTTATTGACTATGCAAAAACATTCAGCTGTATGGATCATAAGAAATTATGGATGACATTGAGAAGAATGGGAATTCCAGAACACTTAATTGTGCTCATGAGGAACCTGTACATAGACCAGGAGGCTGCTGTTCTAACAGAATGAAGGGTACTGCATGGTTTAAAATCAAGAAGGGAGTGCATCAGGGTTGTATCTTTTCACCATACATAGTCAATCTGTACGCTGAACAAATAATCCAAATAACTGGACTATATGAAGAGTAATGTGGCACCAGGACTGGTGGAAGGCTTATTAACAACCTGTGATATGCAGATGACACAATTTTGCTTGCTGAAAGTGAGGATGACTTGAAGCACTTGATGAAAATTAAAGACTACAGTCTGCAGTATGGATTACATCTCAACATGAAGAGAATGAAGATCTGCACAACTGGACTTTTAAGCAACATCATAATAAATGGAGAAAAGATTGAAGTTGTCCAAGATTTCATATTACCTGATACAACAATCAACACCAATGGAAGCAGCAGTCAAGACATCAGATATACATATTGCCCTTACAAATCTGCTGCAAAAAAACTCTTTGAAGTGCTGAAAACAACGATGTCTCTTTGAAGACTAAGGTGTGCCTAACCCTAGCCATGGTATTTTCAATTACCTCAAAAGCATATGAGAGCTGAACAATGAAGAAGGAAGACTGAACAAGAGTTGATGCTTTTGAGTCGTGGTGTTGGTGAAGAATGCTGAAAGTACCATGGACCGCTAAAAGAACTAACAAATCTGTCCTGGAGGAAGTGCAGCCGGAATGCTCCTTGGAAGTGAAAATGGCCAGACTTCATCTTACCCATTTTGGTCTTATTGTCAGAAGGGACCATTGTCTGGAGAAGGATATCATACTTGGTAAATTGGAGGGTCAATGAAAAAGAGGAAGGCCCTCAAAGAGATAGATTGACACAATGGCTGCAAAGATGGGCTCAGGTATAGCAAGGATTCTGAGGCTGGCAGAGGACCAGACAGTGTTTCCTCCTGTTGTACATAGGGTTGCTATGAGTTGGAGCCAACTCAACGGCCCCCAGCAACATAGTTCATAGATTCTAAAATGCAGGGTTTCCCTCCCACCTCTCTCATTTTAGCATCTCTGGAATCATGCCATGTTTTAAAATGGATGGTGTGTTGCAATTAACTCCATAATAAGTTCACTTTCCTGACAGAACACATGGTCATGGAGAGTTTTATACTCAACAGTGTTTTAGGATTAATAATATTCAGTTGTTATACATAGTTTAGGAGCCCTGGTGGCAGAGTGGTTAAGTGCTTGGCTGTTAACCAAAAGATCGATTGGGACCATGAGTCACTCCGTGGGAGAAAGATGTGGCAGTACCTTTCTGTAGAGATTATCACCTTGGAAACCCCATGGGGCAATTCTACTCTGTCCTACAGAGTCACTATGACTCGAAATTAACTAGATGGTGATAGATTTTTACACGAAGTTTGGAGTGCCTGGATGGAGCAAATGGTTAATATACTTGTGGCTAAACAAAAGGCTGGAAGTTCAAGTCTTCCCTTAGTTGCCTGGGAAGGCTTGGTGATATACTGAAGAATCAGCCATTGAAAACTCTGTGAAGCACAGTTCTACTCTGACCACATGGTGTGGCCATAAGTTGGAGTTGACTCTGGTATAAATTTTTTTTTTTATGCAGAGTTTAATGAAAATATCAGTGTTATTTTATATTACTAATGAGAAGCATCACACAGAACTACATCAGCTCTTGCTATGGCAGTTAATATTTTTGCCTTTCCTTAAGCTATTAGTTCATCCACCTTTCAGGAGATCTTGCTTGGTTTTAAGTCTAGAGTAGCTATTTGCAACTTGATAATCAGATTTAATATTATTCATGACCCTGACATAAAACTAAGTTCTGGGATCTAAATATTATTTTGTTCAGTATGATTGTAATTAGAAGTTCCTTCCTTTTCCTTTTTTCCCCTGTCCCTCCAAACTGTTGTTTCTTTACTTTGGATATACTACAGGGACTAAAATTCAGATAATGTGTTTCTGAGACTGTGTTCCTGAATAGCAATCTTCAGGTTATGCTACTTTTAGTAGCTCTACAATATCACACGTGTTATTGCAATAACCTGGTATCTTTATTTGTAAAAGCCTTGTACAGTGTTTTTGGGAAGAGCAGCTAAAATAATGCATGAGGATGTGCTTTCTAAACTGCAAAGCTATAACATTTCTAGGATTATTAATAGTCCCTTAGGGCACCTTCAATAATAGCTAGTTTTAACTAATTTCCTGAGCAATGACGCAAGGCACCCCCAAATAGTGAGCTAATCTAGAATGAGTTCCTTTATTTCTACCATAGCTCATTATTGTGTCTTCTCATCCTTGATGTTACCTGCTATAGTGTTCAGATAACCTTAAGAAAAATGGAGTTACATCAAGGTTATATCACAAGGCTATGAAAAAATAAGGAGAAAATTCACCTCTCTTGTAAGTCAAGTTGCTTTATCTTCACCAGAACAATTGCTTCCCTTGCATATGTTGTTCATTCTATGCATATTTCTAAAGAGAAGATTCTGTTTCTGTAATCTTGTAATCAATCTACAACCATAGGATCAAGTACAAATTGCTAACCAACTCAGAGCTCTATTAAGAACAATATTCTATGAACAATGGAACTGTAAATCTGGGAGAAACTCAGTGTCAATCCTTTTGCCCTAATGGGTAATCACATGTGAAGTATCTAAGATAAATTATAATTTGGTCTATTCTTAAAGACCTCCTGAAGTGATTTTTCCAACCTCTTTAGGGAATACATTCCAATATTTAGCAAATGTTACTGTCAGTAAGATACTTTTTTGTACTTCAACAAAAGTTCCCATGCTATAGAGCAATCAGCGTTCATTTTTATTTCTACCTCAATGCAGATGAGGTAATGTTGACAACATACTATCCAATTAAGTGTATCACTAATATCACTAACATGCTTAAAACATTTAATTAATAGCTCACTCTCATATAGTTAACATGTCATATAAGGCACATCAGAATCTGCCACTTGGCTAAGTTTATAGTATTTTTCCTGACATTTCCCTACATGCATTTGATGCTTTAACTTCACTGAAGTACTTTCTAAACCTAAGTATACCATGCTCTTTTACACATGTGTGGTTTTGCATGTGCCATTCGCTCTACTTGGAATGACTTCTCTTCCTATTTGACTCATGTTTACTTCAATATTCAGCCCAAATTTCACCTCTTCTGGAAAGACTTCCTTCCATCTCTTAAGCTCTCTTTTCTACCTCTATTACAGTATTTGATTATTTTTTGGTTTGTTTGTTTGTTTTTTACGTTTTTATTGTGATTTGTGTGAGAGTGTACGGAGCAGATTCATCTTCCATTCAATAATTCATGTATGTTTTGTTTCATGATGTTGATTGCAATCCCCACAATGTAACAGCTCTTTTCCCACTTTCTCCCTATGGTTACTCTTTCCCTGTGTCCTTCTTTCCTATACATTCCTTCTTTCTGAACTTTCTTCCTCTGATCTCCCAGGGTTGATTGTTCAAAGGAGTGCACCTTCCTGGTGTAATTATTCAGCTCATAGACCTGTCTATTGTGTGGCTAAAAGTTAATCCATAGAAGTAAATTCAAATTCAGACCTGAAGAGTAACTAAGGACCATAATCTTGGGGTTTCACTAATCTCTATTAGACTAGTAAGCATGGTCTTTGTTATGTTTTTTGGTTTGGTTCCACATTTCTCTGCCACTCTATCCAGGATGCCCAATTTTAACCCTTTTTTTGAGAAATTGGCATTGGTAGCCAGGCACTACTAGTTCTTCTGGTTTCAGGGTTGACTAGGCTAAGGCTCTCATGGTCCATTAGCTTCTTGGACTAATTGTTTCCATTCATCTTTGATTTTCTTCATTCCTCTTTGCTCCAGTTGAGAAGAGACCAATAGTTGCATCTTAGATGGCTGTTCACAAGCTTTTAAGACCTCAGTTGCGACTTGGATATAGAACAATGAATTTGTGTACTATGTTTTGGCAATTGGTTCTGAGCCCTAAGTTCCAGTATATATATATGGATATTTTTATACTACATACAAATATATATGTAGAAATATTGTCTCCCAAACCTATCTATGGTCATATACCACATATTCACATATACCTACCTATACTTGTCCATCAGAGCTGCTCCCTGGTGCAGGTTGCAGTAAGCCAGATGTGGGACTAGAGGACGGTGTGTGTTTGCCACTGGGGCAGACTGGTTAAGCAAGCAGGGTGGGGGAGACGAGAAAATGAGCAGAGCAGTGTAGAATAAACTTGTCTGTTAATTAGTCCTACTGTAGTGGCTTGAGTCAGCCACAGGGACCGAGGTGAGGGTGATACGAGGGCTCCAACAGCAAAACACACTTGTCTGTCGGTTTGTCCTACTGTAGTGACATGTAGACGTGAGTTTTGAGGCTGAGTCTCTGGTGTTTAAAACCCAGTGAGATGCACCTGGTGCCAGGTAACAGCCCAGCTTATAGACTGAGACAGACTAGGAAGAAGGAAGAGGTTGTCCACTTCTCAAAGAAATGGCCAGGGAAAACCTTATGAATAGCAAAGAAACACTGTTTGGCACATTACCGCGCAACTTTAGGAATAGTCCGTTTAGGCTAAAAGGCTCTCAAAATAGGACTGGGAAAGAGTTGCAACATCTGAGTAAACCCACCCTTATTCATATGGAAAAGAGAAAGCTTTCAAGACCTTCATTTGCTGATGTGGCACCACTCAAATCGAAGAGAAACAGTCGCAGACATCCATTAATCATCGGAACATGGAATGTATGAAGTATGAATCTAGGAAAATTGGAAGGTGTTAAAAAGGAAATGGAACGCATAAAGATTGATATCCTCGGCATTAGTGAGCTGAAATGGACTGGTTTTGGC
>NW_006922241.1:1145429-1175151 GCF_000298275.1 Orycteropus afer afer
GGAGTACACAGGAATCAGATTGACTACATCTGTGGCAAGAGGAAATGGAGAAGCTCAATATCTTAAGCCAAAACAAGGACAGGAGGTTACTGTGGAACAGACCATCAACTTCTCATATGCAAGTTCAAGTTGAAGCTAAAGACAATTAAAAGAAGTCCACAAGAGCCAAAATATGACTTGATTATATCCCTCCTGAATTTAGAGACCATCGAAAGAAATAGATTTGATGCATTGAACACCAATGACCAAAAACCAGAAGAATTGTGGGATGATATCAAGAATATCATCCATAAAGAAAGCAAAAGGTCATTAAAAGGACAGAAAAGGAAAAAAAGACCAAAATGGATCTCAGAAGAGACCTGAAACTTGTCCTTGAGAGTAGCTAAAGCAACTGGAAAAATCAACAGGATAAAAGAGCTGAACAGAAGACTTCAAAGAGCAGCTTGAGAAGACAAAGTCAGTTTTTATGATGAAATGTGAAAATGTGAAATTTATGATGAAAAGACCTGGAGTTAGAAACCCAAAAGGGAAGAACACACTTAGCATTTCTCAAGCTGAAAGAACTGAGGAAAAATTCAAGCCTCAAATTACAATATTGAAAGATTCCATAGGCAATATGTTGAATGGTAGAGGAAATATCGAAAGAAGATGGATGGGATACACAGAGTCATTATACTGAAAAGAATTGGTAGATGATCTTACATTTCAGGAGATGGCATGTGATCAAGAACCAATGGTATTAAAGGAAGAAGTCAAAGGTGCACTGAAAGAATTGGTGAAAAAAAAAAAAAAAAAAAGGCTCCGGGAACTGACGGAATACCCATTGAGCTATTTCAACAATCGGATGCTGTGCTGGAGATTGTTGAATGCTTGCTATGCCGAGAGATGTGGAAGACAGCTACCTGGCCAACTGACTGGAAGAGATCCATATTTGTACCCAATCCAAAGAAAGGTGATCCCAGAGTGTGAAAATTATCGAATAATATTGTTGCTATCACAACAACAAAAGTAAAATCTTACTGAAGATAATTCAAAAATGGTTGTAGCAGTATTTTGACAGAGAACTTCCAGAAAAGCAAGTTGGATTCAGAAGGGGACATGGAGCAAGGGATATCGTAGCTAATGTCAGATGGATTTTGGCTCAAACCAAGAAGATGTTTACTTATGTTTTATTGACTATGCAAAGACATTCAATTGTGTGGATCAGAACAAATTGTGGATAACATTGAGAAAAGTGGGAATTCCAGAACACTTATTTGTACTTGTGAGGAACCTGTACATAGATCTGGAGGCTGTCATTTGAACAGAACAAGGGAATACTGCATGGTTTAAAATCAGGTGGGAGTGTGTCAGGGTTGTATCATTTCACCATACTTATTCAATCTGTACGCTGAGGAAATAATCTAAGAAAATGGACTGTATGAAGAAGAAGGTGGCATCAGGATTGGGGGAAGACTCATTAATAACCTGCAATATGCAGATGACACAACTTTGCTAGCTGAAAGTGAGGATGACTTGAAGCACTTACTGATGAAGAATAAAGACTACAGTTTGTAGTATGGATTATACCTCAATATAAAGAAAACAAAAATTCTCACAACTGGACCAATAAGCTGCATTGTGATAAATGGAGAAAAGATTGAAGTTCTCAAAGTCTTCATGTTACTTGGGTCTACAATTAACAACATTGGAAGTAGCAGTCAAGACATCAAAAGACGTATTGTATTGGGCAAGTCTGTTGCGAAAGACCTTTTCCAAGTGCTGATGAACAAAGATATCTCCTTGAAGACTAAGATGCACCTGACCAAGCCATGGTATTTTCAATTGTTTCCTATGCATGTGAGAGCTGGACAATGAATAAGGAAGACCAAAGAAGAGTTGATACTTTTGAGTTGTGGTGCTGGTGAAGAATGTTGAAAGTACCGTGGAATGCTAAAAGAACCAACAAATCTGTCCTGGAAGACATGCAGCTGGAATGCTCCTTGGAAGCGAGAATGACCAGACTTCGTCTCACCTACTTTGGTCATGTTCTTAGAAGGGACCATTCTCTGGAGAAGGATGTCATGCTTGATAAAGTGGTGGGTCAATGAAAGAGGGGAAGGCCCTCAACAAGATGGATTGACATGGTGGCTGCAGCAGTGCGCTCACGTATAGTAGGGATTGCGAGGCTGGCAGAGGACCAGGCAATGTTTTGTTCTATGTTCCGGTATGAGTTGGAGATGACTTGAAAGCACATAACAACAACAACAACAACAACAACTTGATCATCATGCCTAACTCCCTATGTATCCACCCATATATTAGTGTTTGTTATTACTGATGATGCAATATTGTGTATGTAATAGTATTTATGTTTGTAAATACTATAATTTTACACTAGTAGTTCTTGTGTACCTCTGTAGTTCTTGTGCACCTGTAGTTCTTGTGCACCTCTCTGTGTCTTCCTTTTCTTTAGAGATAGCATGCTGGTCACATACTTTTGTTAAATTGCCTTTCCCTTCACCCAAATCAACTCAGGTCTCTTCACTATCCAGCAATATTTCTTCCCCACCCTTCCCTCCCATAATTATTCCTCTGTTTATGGACACTTAGGTTGTTTCTATCTCTTTGCTTTTGTGAGTAGTGCTGCAGTGAACATGAGTGTTCATATATCTATTCATGTCCCAGCCCTCACCCCTTTAGGACATATTTCTAGTAGTAGGATTGCTGGATCAAATGGTATTTTTATTTCCAACTTTTTGAGGAAGCACTATACCATTTTCCTCAGTGGTTGTATAGTTTTACAGTCCCACCAGCAGTGCATCAGAGTCCCAATCTCTTCATAATTTCACCAGCATTTGCTGTTTACTGTGTTGCTGAACTTTTTTTGTTTCTGGGGTGAGCTGTATTTCATTATTGTTTTGATTTACATCTCTCTAATGGCTAATGATCACAAGCATTTCTTCATGTGTTTGTTAGTAGCCTGAAAATCTTTAATGAAATGTCTGTTCATATCATCTGCCCATTTAAAAATTGGATTCTTTCTCTTTTTGATGTTGAGGTGCTGAGTTTTCTATAAATTTTAGAGATAAGTTCCTTGATGGATATGTCATTGACAAATAATTTTTCCCAGTCTGTAGGTTCTCTTTTTACTCTTTTGGAGAAGTCTTTTGAGGTACATAAGAATTTAATTTTTAGAAGGTCTTAGTTATCTAGTTTGTCTTCTGCTATTTGTGTGTTATTGGTTATGTTTGATAGTGTATTCATGCCATAAATTAAGATTCATAAGTTTACCCCCCATTTTTTCTTTGATGATCTTTATAGTTTTAGGTTTTACATTTAGGTCTTCGATCCATCTTCAGTTACTTTTTGTGTATGATGTGAGGTAGGGGTCTCATTCCATTTTTCTACAAATGGATACCATGTTTCACCAGTATGACTTGTTAAAGAGACCATCTCCTCCCCATTTAATGGGATTAGGCCCTTTGAGAATGCCATTTCTTTTTAAGTGCTTTTATGCTATCCATATCCCTCACCTTGGGGTAAATTGTGAAGATTGAAAGCTGAAGATAAGTCTTATTTATCTTCATACTCTCCTTGTGCAAGATCAATAAATGGTGGCATAAATGAATGTCAGAGCATTCCTCTACCATTCAGAGAACCAAAAAATTTTCATTGCCACAAATTAGGAGGAATGTGAATACAAGAACTTGAAAAAACAACCTAAAGCATCAACATGTTAAGTATCTGTAAAGTTGTCCATTATCAGAACTTAAGTTAACAATTAACAGAAATTACTGAAGAACAGTTGCAAGTATATACATCTCTCTGGGTGAAATCATGCCAGGGGCACATTTACCAAGGCTGGCAGTTCAAACCCACCAGCCACTGCTTGGAAGAATGATTGGGCGACCTACTTCTGTAGAGATACCACCTCGGAAACCCAGAGCGGGGTCACTATTGCGTCTGACACAACTTGATGACAGGGAGAAATGTGAAAAAATCTTTACTAAGCCAGAAAATCAAGCATTGATGCTTTATTATCAAAGTGATTTTTTTTTTTCCCCATTAGCTTTTCATTAACAGTCAGCAGGACATTTTGCAAAGGCATATGGATGTTGGCAACTAGTGACATATCAGATGCATGCCATTAAAAATGCTCACACAGTCTACCAGTGCCATTAGAGGTTATGATGGCCAGAGAGGAAAGATTCAAGATCTGCTTACACAAAACACACTGACATTGGCATAGAATTGTGATCTAAATAAGTTATATTATTATATATATATATTTATATAAAAGGGTCCCTATGAGTTATATCTGACTCGATGACATTGAGTTTCAGTAAGTATATCTTTGTTGTTGTTGTTGTTATGTGCCGTCAAGTCAGCCCTGACTCATAGCGACCCCTCCTTGGGTTTCCGAGGCAGTATCACTACGGAAGTAGGATTGCCCAACCTTCCTTCCGAGGAGTGGCTGGTGGGTTTGAACCGCCAGCCGTCTGGTTAGCAGGCAAGTGTCTTAGCCACTATGCTACCAGAGCTCCTTTAGGGAGGGTGAAATCAATCAGAACCAGGAAGGAACCTGGAATAGTCATTTTTGTTAACTGGTGTGGTGGGAAATTCTTTAAACTGTCTTATATAAGCACTTCCTTTTTTTATTTTCTCAACATAACCTTTTTCTCGTGATATACTGATTGCTACTATTCTAGATGGTTTGTTGATGTGTTTGCATCCTACCTGCTTCCAAGAAGATTTGCAAACTCATTGGTTCTGACAGTCTTCTAGTGAAGTGGTTAATGAGTATTAAATTCATCAAGATATATTTTTAGTGCTGTTTAATTGGAGCTAGTGAGAGCAAGAAGGGAAAAAAGGAAAAAAGGCTTGTGTAATTAATACACTGAGAAAACTGACTCCCTCTCCTGACTCCTATTACCATGTCTACTAATGACACGTATTAGACTTGTGTAGATGCCCTCTTTGGGCCCATACACCGGCATTGAGGACAATGGCAGGAAATAAACTGCTGGAGGGAAATACAGCACTTTAAGGGCTACTTAATTACAACCTTAAAGAAACATTACATTGGCTCTTCAGAAAAGCTATTTTCTGTTTATAATGAGGAAAGGTAATGATGATTTGCATGCTTCTGATGGGAAGAGATGAAATCTAGATCTTCTTAATAACAGAGGCTATAGTCTCTTGTATGTAAAGCTGTTTAAATGGATTGGTAACAGATCCTTCCCTCCTTCCCTCCCTTCCTTCCTTCCTCCCTCCCTTCCTTCTTCCACCCTTTCTTCCTCTCTTACGCTCTCCTTCCTTCTCTCTTTTTCTTTACTTCCTTCCGCCTCTTCCTTCCACTCCCCTACCTATCCCTCCCTCTCTACCTCCTTACCTTCTTCCTTCTCCCTCTTTCTTTCTTTTGTAAGAATTGGCTTTGGAAGAGTTAAAAAAAGATTCCTCCTAGCCCTCTATGACACACGTTTTTTATTTTTAGAGATCTTTCCATTGCTTATTTTTCCTTTGTGAGTAGGACTATGCTATCTGATTCTCTAATGATGTTATTTGTAAAGTTCAATTATTGATTTTGTGCATCATCCATGATATCACTTCCGGTCATATCTGTATCTGGAATGGTTAAGAGTCTGAGTTTGGAGTCATGGGTTTGCCCTGTTATATGACCCTAAGAAACATGCTCAAACTATTTAAACTTTAGAATTCTAATCTGTAAGGATGGGCATAACAATTACCACTCTATCATAGGTAATTCACTTACTCCTTAGGCTATTGTGAAGACTTAATGAAATAGAGTATCAGTACTTGGTACAAATGAAGAGCATAGCTAACCAGATAGATCAACATAAACTTATAGAAATATAGATCTATGGCTATAACCCCATTGCTGTTGAGTAGATTCTGACTCATGGTCACTCTATAGGGCAAGGTAGAACTGCCCCACACAGTTTCCAAGGCTGTAATCTTCATGGAAGCAAACTATCACATTTTTCTCCCATGGAGTGGCTTGTGGGTTCCAACAGCAAAGCTTTTGGTTAGCAGCTGAGCACTTAACCACTGAGCCACCAGGGCTCTTTGTATAGATGCATTTTTTTAACCCATGCACTTGACCATTAACATCGTTTTTGAATCCTGTAGCTAGAATGCAGCTTGTAAATCAGAAGGTATGGAATAGGACCTAGAAAACTCTTTCTATGTATCATACCTCTGGGGGATTCTGATGTACAAAATATCTTTGAGAGCCACTGCTCTAGAACATTTTCATGCCGTGTGGCAGAGTCTATTTTAACAAGTAAGGGTTCCCATTTTACATTTACAGTCTCTGAATTAAGGTGAGTCTGGAACATTTTCTAGTAGTCTATTTCAAATACTTCTCATTGTCACTGACATTAATTTTTTTTCTTAAATTGTGTTTCTAAATCACCCAAGCTGCATGACCTATGCCTTGACATAAAATTCTATTACATGTGGATATTTGTATTTGTCAATGTACCTCTTCCTTGACTGTGAGAATTTCAAGTTTAGTTTTAGAGAATGCCTTATATGTATACAAGATAATATGTATATTATCTTCATCAAAGTAAAATGAATATTCAAACATGGTACTGCAATTTTAATGTTACTTGACTCATTATTGCTAAATAATTTACTATGAAACATACAGATATTCTCATACTTAATATGTTTTCTTGATGGATTGACTTGAGAACTTATTTTCAAGAGCTTTCACAGATTCACTCATAAGCAAATGTCCCCTAACCCAGTTCTTCCATTGTGTTAATCAGAACTCTGTTGGTTGTAACTGACAGAAACTCAACTCATACTTGCATAAAAAAAGAGAAGAAGGAATTTTTTTGGTTCTTATAACAGTTCATTAATTTGATGATCTGTTTTCTGACATATCTAGTTGCAGGGGTTCGTATCATGTCTTTAGGATTCAGTAACTCCCATATACCATTCAGCCATACTTTTCTCTCAGTTGGTTTCATTTTTCAGTAGTCCCTTGACTCTTTTTCTTTCATTTCATCCATTTCAGTAGAAAGAGAACTTTCCTTTCCCAATATAGTAAAAGTCCAAGGACTGGGTCTCATCAAATGCATTTGGATTACATGTCAATTTCTGAACTAACCACCACAGCTAAAGAATGGAACATGTTAACTTGCTAGGTCAATTCCTCTAGTGATGGTACCAATCATATTCTAAAAACACACAGAAGCTTGTCCCCTGAGGAATATTCCACAAGGGTTATTGAAAGGTGGTTATCAAAATAAGGGGACATGCTGTACAAGCAAAGGGCAAGAAAGATCCACTACATCTCAGAAGGCATAAATTTCTTAATTATGAAAACTCCCACCCTGGAAATTTTTCCCACTGACTTATGGTGAGGGAAGACTAAGTTAGGACCTATTCACTGGGGGATAACTAGTGATCTCAGAAAGATCAAGGTATGATTTTCCAGCTGTGTCTTCTACAAATTTATGTAATTCTTCTCTCCTTGTTTACCAATGTGATGAGAGAGTTGAATTCACCAGGAGGCTTTTGCTTATTTAAAGTGCTGTATAAATTATCTTTTTGTTTTTCTTGACCAGAGTGAATTGAATTTACGTAGGATATTTATTTTCTGAGAGGCTATATGCTGCCAGCAAGCCCATGTTTAATAATATTCTACATATTATTTGCCAATCTTTTATCATGCAAAAGTAGATATCCTATTTAGGTGTTAGACTTTCTTTCAAGCAGGCAATGGTCTCTCTCTTTGCCTTCTCTATTCCCCTAGAAATCCAACCTTCAGGAATCAATGTGGTTCTTTGAGTTTCCTAATTTATAGCATTTTAGAATTTCTGGGGTAGCTCTAATACCATGCATTTATATCACTTCAAAAAAAAAGGATACTTGTGATATATAATGAAAAATTTACTATTATGGTAGCTCTGGTGGCCTAATGCATTTGACTGCTAACCAGAAGGTTGGTGGTTCAAACCCATCAGCACAGAAGGAGTAAAGATTTCTCACCTTGGAAATCCAATAGGGGTTGCTATGAGTCAGAATCAACTCAAAGGCAATGAGTTTTTTTTTTTTTTTTTTTTTTTTTAAATCATTTGCAAGTGTTGTTGTTATGTGCCGTTGAGTTGGACTCAACTCGTAGAGACCCCTCCTTGGGTTTCTGAGGCAGTATCACTATGGAAGTAGAGTGCCCAACCTTCCTTCCGAGGAGTGGCTGGTGGGTTTGAACCGCCAGCCTTCTTGTTAGCTGTCAAGTGCCTTAGGCACTACACTACCAGAGCTCCCTCTTTGCAAGTAGTTGGGTATAAATTAATTAATGGATCCTGCAGTAGTTAAGGTTATGCGTCACTTTGGCTGGGCCTGGTTCAGTGGCTGGGCAGCTGGTGGTAGTTATTCCCCATGGTGAGACTGGCAATCAACTCCATGGTGGAATCTACTGGAGCAGCTGAGTAGCTGCTTTAGGGATGTGGTCTGCTTCCATCCACTATGTAAGAAACAACTTCAAGGAAGGTCTCTAGTTTGGCATTCTTGAATCCTGCATGCGGCTGAGTTGTTATTCAGCAGTCTGCCATGTTGTCTGCCAATCTTGGGACTCTTATTGGATTTGAATCAATGGCTTGCCATATGGTTTGGTAATATCAGGAGTGTGCCATTTTACTTGTTGACCTTGGATTTGTCGGCCTCAGTAGCCAACAGCTGCCTGAGTGAAGAAAGCCTCCAGCTTCAGAGGGCCAGGAGCAAGAGGCAGAGCTGAAGCCCAAGACTGTTGGTTTTTCACCAGGTCCCTAGAGCCCAACACTTTGAACTTGGACATCTAGCCTCCAAAGCTGTAAGAGAATAAACTCCTGTTTGTTAAAGCCATCCCATTTGTGGTATTTTCTGTTAGAGAAGCATGAAGTAACCAAAACAAATCCCAAAACAATTGGAGTAAGACTCCTAATTTGGGCTTCAAAACTGTGATCTCAGATGCACAGTGACCCATCTTCCCAGTACCAATGCTGTGGACGCAGTGGTTGATTGTCCTTCATGTGCAGAGCCCTGTGCTTGTGGCACCGTGACCCAAGACAAATTAAATAGAAGACATTGCCTTTGCCCTTAAGAATGTTTTAGGAAAAGATGGACAATATATCAGAGATACACATCAGGCACTTCAAGGAGTAAACAGACACTATCCCTGGGTGTGTCTCTTTGTAGGACAGTTTATCAATGTTTATTAGAAATGTTGAACACACATACCAGAAAAGAACATGAAAAAAATTTAAAAATAATCTTTGAGTTCGAAAGGCATTTCTAAGTATGAAATTAAACCTATAACAGCAGAGACTGATAGTTAGATTATATAAAAATAATTTTTTCTGCCTGACAAAAAATAATATTACATCCAAAGACAAATAGCAAATTATAATTTGTAATTCATACAACCAGCTACTTTCCTTAATACATAAAAGTCTCCTACATATCAATAAGAATGAGAACCTCTAAATAACAGAAAAACTAGACGAAGAATATGAATAGTCAGATTAAAAAAAGAAATACAAATGACTTTCAAACATATTGAAAATATTTACTCATAAGAAAAGATAATCAGATTAATAGCATAATGAAATAACATTTACTTCTCAGCTTCTCAATGATCCAAAAAAGTGTATTAATACATTGTGTATTTTCAGGTAAGAGGAGGATGTGGGTAAACAGCCACTCCTACAAATTATTGGTGGTAATGTAAATTGGTACATAGTCTATACAGGGCAATATAGCAATGTTTATCATGTTTGAAAGTTTTACTTTATGAACACAATTTTATTTCTAGAAATGTATCTTTTGAAGATATTTACCTTTTCTTCACATGATGTATATAGAAGGTTTTTTATTGGCAGCATTATTTGGGCCAGAAAAACTAAAAGCAACCTAAATAGCCATCGATAAGGGAGTGATTAGATGAATTATGGCACATCCCACCATAGAATGTTTTTCAAATGTAAAAGAATGGGAGCACTTACTCAAAAGAGGCCTTTCAAATTATTTCATAGCATACCAAAAACCAAATGCACTGCCAGGGAGTAGGACCCGACTCATAGCGACCCCTCCTTGGGTTTCCGAGGTGGTATCACTACAAAAGTATATTGCCCAACTTTCCTTCCTAGGAGTGGCTGGCCTTCTGGTTAGCAGTCAAGTGCCTTAGGCACTATGCTACCAGAGCTCCCTCCGTGGTGATACCTCCTCCGATACCCAAGGAGGGATCACTATGAATTAGGTCCGACTTGATGGCGTATAACAACAACAACAACATGAATTCCCGTGTCCTAATAATAATTAAGGGAGCTCTGGTAGCATAGTGGCTAAGGCACTTGACTGTTAACCACAAGGCTGACGGTTCAAACCCACCAGCCACTCCTCGGAAGGAAGATGGGGCAATCTACTTCCGTAGTGATACTGCCTCGGAAACCCAAGGAGGGGTCGCTATGAGTCAGTCCGACTCCACGGCATATAACAACAACAACAATAATAATTAGGAAAACATAAAGGCAAGGACAAACATGTTGCTTTATTGGTTAGTGAACAGCTGAATTGACCCTCTGGATTAAGAGAACCATGCTGAGTTAAAATTAGCATTAAAGGAAAACCCAAGCTCATAATGTGAAGCGGAAGAAATACATTTGTGTCCTCAAACTCCAAAATGATCCAATAGACAGAAAAGGCAACCACAGATGATACATGACTTTATATTTTGAGCAATAATATGGCTATTTTCAAAAGATAGTCAGCTTGTAATGATATCCTATTCATTGAAAATGTTGCACTTTTTCAATCTTTCAATGAAATTTGGCAGCTAAAAAAAGAAAAATGTTGACTTTTCCATGTTACCCATTTTGCAAAATTCTGGAATATTCAGAACACAAGAGACACATGGAACAATCGTAGTGACCTTAAAAAATTCTCGGGCAGATGTAGCAGAATCCATTTCATATTGTTGGTGTCCTTGGCCAACAGGCAAGCATACAACTGGCCAAATGCTGCTTCCATAACAGTTGGTCTAGAGATATGCATGAGCTTTCCATTGTAAGAGAAGTGAGAGTGCCACTGGGGTGAAGCATGTTATTCATGGCCACATGAAAAAACAGGGGAATGTCTGAAAAACACTCTGAAGAAGCTGCTGCAGGAAAGAAACATTTGGAAGGAAATACTCATATAGTGGCATCATTAAGGTTGGTGTGACCCAGTGTAGTAACTCATGGTGTCATCTTCCTGTCCCCCGTGGACATTCTCCTGTACAAGACCATACAGAATCCTTAGTAACGTTTATTATCCATTGTCGTCATGGAATAATGTGTGATAAATATAGTTGTAACTTGCTAAAATTAAATATATCTTACATTATATGAATAATAACAAAATTGTTTTGTAAACTCTTTCACATTATTAGCTGCAAGTTGCATTATAAGTAACTAGGTGGAAGCCTTTTTTTTATTTTTCTCCTTTTCCTCTGATTACTACTTCATTGTCAAAAAAGCAATTGATAGAGGTTCACAAATACTAATGATCACAATATTGTAACTAAAACACCAGAAAATTGAACAAAATCAATGACCATAAAAATATCGGCAGGACGAAAATGAATGCTGGTAGGATGAGCTGACCAAAGCAGTAGTTCAAAGTATCATTGTAATGTCATTGTCATGACAGCTATGATTGGAGGTCAAAAAAGTACATTAGGATAGTTTTAGCCTTGTAGGTATATAGATACATGTCAGATGGGCTTGCAAAAAATGTTTTTGTTGTTATAACTAACAACAAAGTTATAAGGGATATGTTTATAGAAAACAATAAATTTCTGCTGAAATACTGCACAAAACTTTTATAGATAGTCATTCTGGTGTCCCTTCTTTTAACAGTGTCACCTGTTGTAGTCTGTACCTTACATCCCCTAGTGAGGTCACTACACCCATAGAACTGTGGTCCTACCTCTGGAAGTGAAAGCAACATTCAGGTAACTGTTAATTGCACATCAGGAAGCCATTCTATCATGTTGGTAAAGCTTCTGTTAGTGGGTAGTTGCTTTTGTGGCTTTTTCTGTAAAAGAATTGTCCATTTCTGGTGTCCCAAAGCTGTGCAAAGTAGGGACACATTTACCTGTGACTATATCCTTGTGTTATCTTCTCTTTCCAGTGAAGAGTCTTCTTAGTTGTGCCTCTCTCATCCTTTCCTGGGAAGATTCTCCATCTTGGCTCATGGACTCTCTTCTTGTTCTAAGATTGGGGTTTAACTCCAAATTCCTTTACTCTGAAGTGGGCATTTGTTACTGTTCTTTATGCGTTCTTTATCTTCTCAGTCTCCTAGGGAGCCATCACTTTCTTCTTGCAGTTCATGATGCATATCAATGGTGATGGTGGTGACTCTGGCTCCAATCAGAAACTGGGATCAGCACCAGTCAGCAACTAAATCCCCTTTGCCACAGTGCCTGGTTTATGGGTGGGCACAAGGTCTAACTGATCAAAGGAGAATAAAGCCTAAGATTTCAGTGGGAACTTCTGGGACAAGAGAGGTTCTTTTTCACTGACTTTGAAATGAGAAGGACATGAACTCAGAACAGTCGTGAGGCACTACTTGCAGCCTGAGATTCATGAAGGCCACAGAGTGAATGGCAGAGCCAAGAGATGCAAGACACTGAGACCTAAGGAGAACATTTGAAACCTGGACCTGGCCATACCTAAAGTTGTACTTGTTCTGAGCATTTTAACAACAGGAGTCCCCAAAGCTCCAAGATATCCTTCTCCCTTCCACTCCTCCTTCAATCTAGTTTGGATTTTTAAACCATTTGCAAGAGAGTGAAAATGACTAAAACACCTCTTATGATGATAATAATATCATCCTGAACAGGCTTTACACTTTCCAAACATTTTCATCTACATTAGTTAATTTCTTCCTCCAACAATCCCCTGGAATAGACAGAGGGAGAATTTATATGAACTTCAATTTACATTTAATAGAACTGAACAACTTTTATGGGATACAGCTAGCAAGAAACAGCCTGTTCTGCACCTGGAACTCTGGATTTCTTGGCAATGCCTCTTGCTGCCTCTCTGCTGCTGTGGTGGGAAGAGCGTGCCTCTAGGTCCTTTGACCAGCCTTTCTCTCTAGTGCATTAACTTTGGAGGACTCCTTGCCCCTCCTCTGAAGACTGACCAAGGTGGCCCTGCAGAACTAGCCAGAAGAGTGTCCCAGGTCAGAGAGGAGCAAACCCAAACAGTCTTTCACTCAATTAATGGTGAATAACCAGCTCTGTAACCCGAATCAGCACCAGGGTGGAGCTGGCTAACATATGGAAACAAGTTATCTCTGGTGGAAAGGCCACGAAGGCCCAAAGTCAAACAAAGGGAGGCTCAGAGGAAGGGATCATCCATGAGCATTGTAGTGGAGTTAGGGGAATGCACTGGGAAAATAGCATAGGTGGCAGAGTTCCCTTTCTTTATGCTGCCACACATTGGTCATGAGCATCTTACCAGACTGAAGCCCAGTGCCCTCTGGGCTACTCCTCAGGGCCCCTGATCTGGTTCTTTGGTGCCCTGACTTTCCCCGTCTCCTACCCTACAACCCAAGGAGCTCTGGTAGCACAGTGCCTAAGGCACTTGACTGCTAACTAGAAGGCTGGTGGTTCAAACCCACCAGCCACTCCTTGGTAGGAAGGTTGGGCAATCTACTTCCGTGGTGATACTCCCTCAGAAACCCAAGGAAGGGTTGCTGTGAGTCAGGTCTGACTTGATGGCATATAACAACAACAACCCCACAGCCCTGTGGAGTAGAGGAGACACTTAAGCTCAAGAATGATGTCAATATTAGCATGCTTGCTGGTTTTAAAAGAATAGAATAAAAAGCACCTCTAAGTTTGTTTGATTGATTTTTTCAATCTGAGGATGGTAGGTATTTTGTGGATTACAAAAATAAACAAACAAACAGATAGATAGATAGATAAATAGATAGATAAATAAATAAAATTCCTGAATGGGGTTTGAAATATTTTTTTCTCATTTATCACTGTCTTTGGGGGATGGGGATTGGTGGCCACAGACACCAACCTAATTAAAGCAGTTGGGTTAGAAAGTGAAGGGGGAGCAGCACCAGTTAACATGTTCTGTAATTAAAGGATCGCCTTCACTGCTTGTGAATGCAATTGCTGTTGGGTCAGTATTTCATGGGTTCCTGGGGAGCAGCGAGGTCATTGATGAGTTTACTCTCTCCTCACTCCTTCTGTGCCTAACCTCTGCCAACCCCTCTGCCATTCTTATGGCTTTTTCTTCTTCAGACTTTGGCAGGTAGTTTGTCAAGCTGATCTTAATCAGATCACTGTGTAATTACAGGGGGACTGTCAGGATATTTTTGGTTGTCATCTTCTAACAAAATGCAGATCGTGTCTCATGTATACATAAAATTACTCTGTAATTCAAAGTAAATTGACATTTAATTTCAATTTAATTACACAGGAATTACAGACATGACAGATACAGTCTAATTAGGAAGCAAGTATAAGAGTTTGTTTATGGTATGAAAATCCATATTATGTCACACACTTTTAACAGAATCAAAAAAATTTCTCTGCATTTTTGTAGAGCGTATGTAGTAACAACCACAATAATAATTAAAGTTACAATTCTGGCCCGCCCACCATGTGCTGTCCACTGCACATATATTATCTTATTGAATACTAGCAATAAGTCTATGGGGTTTCTATGATCATTCTCATGGTACAGATGAGAAAAATAAATTTTGAAGAAGTTAGTAATGTGCCCAATGTCACTCAATGAGTAAATAGCCAAGCTGAAATTTAAATTCAGTTGGACTGGACCCTAGGGGCCCTGCCTAGGAACACGGACTGTGTTGTCTCTTCTCTTGCCCGTGTAGAGAAAGGAAGAGGTATCAGATGATTCCAGGTTAGTGGCCTTGCCCTCTCATTGCTTGGCCTGGTGAACAGTTTTTTTTTTTTTTCTCCTCCCTTCCCCTGACTCCTTCTCCTTTTTTTCCTCCTACACTCATATAACAAATATTTCCAGGGCATTTTTTCTGTGCCAGGCATTGTACTGGGATGCCATGTGTTCAATGTCAAGGAAAGCGGACAAGAGTTTCCGCCTCTTGGGTTTCACGCTTCTGTTCTCATCCCCTCCCATACAGGATGTCTTGAGCAACTGATTTAGCAGTCAGGGTTGTGTACTGGACGCAAACTACGTAGTTGCCCATGCAAGGTACCAAGAACTGAGTTGAGCTGAGAACAGAATTTAGTTGCCAGGTGTTAGAGTAGCCAATTAAGACAACTAGCCAAAATAAAAAGCAGCCATCAAGACTTTAATCAAGTGTAAAACAAAAGGCCAACCCCAAAAAAGTGCCAGCTCTCCAGAGCACTGTTCCATTGCTCCCCATGGGAAGATGCTGGGTGAGAGTCAGGTGGACTAGTGTAGAGGCTTTTGCTGTTTTGTGGACCCACAGCCGCAGGTAGGGAGAGAGAGAAGGTCTAGGAGTGGAAAAGTATTGAGTACTGAGTCAAGTAGAGAAAAGCAAGTCAAGATTTTCCCCTCCTTGATAAGGAGATCTCAGCAGAGGCACCCAGAGAAGGCATCAGTCAAGGGTACTCAGTAAAGAAGCCTCTGAAAGGAGGTGGATGGACAACAAGGAATGCAGACGTATATAAGAACATTGTGGCCAAGAAGGGCTGAGTCCTGGACTGCAGCTCTGTTCAGAGACTACAAGCTGTGCTTCAAATCTGCTTGGGGAGGGCAACTTCACTCTAGGCCTGCCAGGTAAAGTATTCATGATTTTCCATGGTTGGACCTGTAAAATCACATAGGTTTTGGGCAGCAGCTGGACTTCTCACAGGCTTTATAGGATGCAACCACATGTGTGGACACACAAGAGCACATGCAAAAGGGAGTGGCCATAGGATCCACTTGGTCGTGTCTTTACCCTCTAGATGGTTTTAACCAGATTCCTGGCCTGTAGAGCTTTCTCTTCTCTCCTAGGGGGACTTTCAATTGAAGCAGTATATTTTTGTTGTTGTTGTTGTTCTCAATTTTATCCCTCTGATCTTATCCCCACTCACCCACTCACTGCCATCGAATTGATTCTGACCCAAAGTGACGCCAGTACAAAACAAATCACAACGTAGGCAGCTCCTGACTTACTAAGAACCTTTAGTTTTAGTGGTTGCAGATTTTTTTGCTAGTAAATTAATCTATATTCTTCAAATTAAATAACTTCCTTTTACTTCTACTCTCTTATCCCCCTCCCAAACCCTCATTTATTGTTATATTCCCTTACATCGGTCTAATACTTAACAGTTAATATACTTTAACTTTCTCATTAGATCTTAAACCACAAATCTGTGAAGATGTTAAGTGATTATTTTAATTATATCTAGATTACAGTCGGAAAACCCATTCTCAGAGCAGTTGAAGACATTCACCTCAGGTGCTTCATCATTCCAAATCAGGGACTCACTTCAGGCTTTCTGGGTTTAGTGCCAGTAACTTTCTCAGGACCCTAGCTGCTTGTCTTTCACTGGGGCTCCTTTTCCTTTCTCTTCTTGTTGCCTCAAATTTTCATCATGTACAGGAGCTCTGGTAGCGTAGTGCCTAAGGCACTTGACTGCTAACCAGAAGGCTGGCGGTTCAAACCCACCAACCACTCTTCGGAAGGTTGGGCAATCTACTTCCGTAGCGATACTGCCTCAGAAACCCAAGGAAGGGTTGCTATGAGTTGGGTCTGACTCGACCACATATAACAACAACAACATATCACTTATATTGTTATTTATTTAATATATGTGTAATTGACTTTGTAAAAACTTGAATGTATTTATCTTAAAAAAATAACTTTATATCACTACCTCAAATGAAAAACTAACATCACTTGATATAAAGACAAAAAGCAAAAAAGTAAATCCAGTGCTGTCAAGTCAATTCTGACTCCTATGACTCTATAAAACAGAGTAGGAATGCCACATAAGGTTTGCAAAGATGTAATCTTTATTGAAGCAGATCACCACTTTCACCTATGGAGGATCTGGTGGGTTCAAATCATTGACCTTTTGGGTAGCAGCTGAGCTCTTAACCACGTGCATCCAGGGCTCCTTGATAGAAAGAGAAGGTAAACACATATCCAAATACAACAAAAATGAAATATTGTCAGTACATATTTATTGTCAGTAGCTCGTTACTTTTGCTTACTGAAAGTTATTACCTTAATTCCAGCTCTTTTTTTGACAATTTAACTTACCAGGCATGAATTGTTGTTAGGTGCTGTCCAGTCAGCCCCAACTCATAACAACCCTATGTACAACAGAATGAAACAGTGCCCTGTCCTGTGGAAGTGTTACAATCCTTGCTATACCTGAGCCCATCATTGCAGGTACTGTGTCAGTCCATCTCATTGGGGGTCTTCCTCTTTTTCGGTGACCCTCCACTTTACCAGGCATGATATCTTTCTTCAGGGAATTGTCCCTTCTGACAACATGACCAAAGCAGGTGAGACAAAGTCTGGCCATTCTTACTTCTAAGGAGCATTCTGGCTGTACTTCTTCCAGGACAGATCTGTGAGTTCTCTTGACAGTCCATGGAACTTTCTGTATTCTTCCTCAACACTACAACTCAAAAGCATAAACTCTTCTTTGGTCTTCCTTATTTATTGTCCAGCTCTCACATGCATATGAGGTGACTGAAAATACCATAGCTTGGGTTAGGGACAATTTAGTCTTCAAGGAGATATCTTTGCTCTTCAGCCCTTTAAATAGGTGTTTTGCAGCAGATTTGCCCAGTGCAATACATTGTCCATGTCTTGACAGCTGCTTCCATTGGTGTTGATTATGGAACCAATTAACATGAAATCTTTGACAATTTCAATCTTTTCTCCATTTATTGTGCTGCTTATTGGTCCAGTTGGAGGATTTTCATTTTGTTTATGTTGGGATGTAACCCATACTGAAGAGCATAGTCTTTAATCTTCATCAGTCAGTGCTTCAAGTCATCCTCACTTTTAGCAAGCAAATTTGTGTCATCTGCATATTGCAGGTTGTTAGGGACTCTTCTTCTAATCCTGATGTCATGTTCTTCTTCATATATTCCAGCTTCTTGGATTATTTGCCCAGCAAACAGATTGAATAAGTATAGTGAAAGGATACAACCCCAATGCACTCCTTTCCTGATTTTAAACCATGCAGAATCCCCTTGTTCTGTTCAAATGATAGCCTCCTGGTCTATGTACAGGCTCCTCATGAGTAAAATCAAGTGTTCTGGAATTCCCATTCTTCTCAGTGTTATCCATAATTTGTTACGATCCACACCATTGGATGATTTTGCACAGTCAATAAAACACAAGTAAACATCTTTCTGGTATTCTTTGCTTTCAGCCAAGATCCATTTGACATCAGCCATGATATGCTTTGTTCCATGTCCTCTTCAGAATCCAGCTTGCAATTCTGGAAGTTTTCTGTCAATATACTGCTGCAACTATTTTGAATGATCTTCAGCAAGATTTTACTTGTGTGTGATAGTAATGATATTGTTTGATAATTTCCACATTCTGTGGGATCAACTTTCTTTGGAATGAGTGCTAATATAGATCTCTTCCAGTCAGTTGGCCAGGTGTCTGTCATCCAAATTTCTTGGTATAGATGAGTGAGTGCCTCTAGTGCAGCATCCATTTGTTGAATTATCTCAATGAGTATTCCATCAGTTCCTGGAGCCTTGTTCCTCGCCAATTCCTACAGTGTAACTTCAACTACTTTCTTCAATATCATTGGTTCCTGATCATATGCCACCTTCTAAAAAGGATGAACATCGACCAGTTCTTTTTGGTACAGTGACTGTGTATTTTTTCCATCTTCTTTTGATGTTGCCTGCATCATTCAATATTTTGCCTTTCAAAATTGCTACTTGAGGCTTAAATTTTTTCTTCAGTTCTTTCAGTTTGAGAAATGCTGAGCGTGTTCTTCCCTTTTGGTTTTCTAATTCCAGGTCTTTGCACATTTCATTATAATAATTGATTTTGTCTGTCTTCTTGAGCTGCTCTTCAAAATCTTTTGTTCAGCTCTTTTATCTTGTTTTTCTTTCCATTTGCTTTAGGTACTTTCCATTCAAGGGCAATTTCCAGAGTCTCTTCTCATATCCCATTTTGATCTTTTCTTCCTTTCCTGTCTTTTAAAATGACCTTTTGCTTTCTTCACGGATGATGTTCTTGATGTCATCCCACAATTCCTCTATTTTTTGGTTATTGGTGTTCAATGTATCAAATCTGTTCTTTAGATGATCTCTAAATTCAGGAGGGATATAATCCACTTCATATTTTGGCTCTTGTGGGCTTTTTAAAATTGTCTTCAGCTTCAACTTGAACTTGCATAGGAGCAGTTGATGGTCTGTTTCACAGTCAGCTCCTGGCTTTGTTTTGGGTGAAGTTATTGAGCTTCTCCATCGCCTCTTTCCACAGATGTAGTTGATCTGATTTCTGTGTACTCCATCTGGCGATGGCCATGTGTATAACTGCCATTTGTGTTGTTGAGAAAAGGTATTTGCAACGAATAAGTCATTGATCTTGCAGCATTCTATCATGCAATTTCCAGCTTTATTTCTATCACCAAGGCCATATATCCCAACTACAGGTTATTATTCTTTGTTTCCAACTTTTGTGTTCCAATCACAAGTAATAATCAACAATCTTGATTGTATATCTGGTCAATTTCAGAGTGCAAAAGTTGGTAAAAATCTTCAATTTCCTAATCTTTGGCTTTGGTGGTTGGTGCATAAATTTGAATAGTATAATAGTAGTATTAACTGGTCTTCCTTGTTGTTGTTTTCCTAGTAGGTGTATGGATATTACCCTGTCACTGACAGCATTGTACTTCAGGATAGATCTTGAAACATTCTTTGCGATGATGAATGTCACACCATTTCTCTTTAATATGTCATAGTAGATCATGGTTGTCTGACTCAAAATGCCCCAAACCACTCCACCTAGGATACTGATCTTTATGTGTTCCATTTCATTTTGACAACTTCTAATTTTCCTAGATCTATGCTTTGTATATTCCATGTTGCAATTATTAATGGATGTTTACAGCTGTTTTTCTTATTTTGAGTCATGCCACATCAGCAAATGGAGGTCCCGAAAGCTTTATTCCACCCACATCATTAAGATCAGCGCTACCCTGAGAAAGCAGCTCTTCTCCAGTCATATTTTGAGTGCCTTCCAACCTGAGGGGGTCATCTTCTGGCACTATGTTGGATAATGTTTCAGGGCTATTCATAAAGTTTTCCAGTAATATGTTGGACAGAGTTTCACTGCTATTCCTAAGGTTTTCATTGGCCCTTTCTTTGAGAAGTGGATGGTCCTTTCCTTCTTCCCAGTCTTTCTTAGTCTGAAATCTCCACTTAAACATGTCCACCATGGGTGACCCTGCTGGAATTTGAAATACTGGTGGCACAGCCTCCAGCCTGACAGCAACACACAAGCCACCACAATACGACAAACTGACAGACAATAGGTTAAATGTCCTTGGGTGGTGCAAACGGATGAAGCACTTGTGGCTAACCAGAAAGCTGGAGCTTTACATCTACCCGGAGACACCTTTGGAGCTCAGGTGGCATAGTGCCTCAGACATTTGACTGCTAACCAGAAGCCTGGCAGTTCAAAGTCACCAGCCACTCCTCAGAAGGAAGATTGGGCAATCTGCTTCCGTAGTGATACCGCCTGGGAAACCCAAGGAGGGGTCTCTATGAATCACATCTGATTCCATGGCAGTGAGTTTGGTTTTGGTTAGAGACACCTTGGAAAAAAGGCTTGGTGATGTATTTCTGAAAAATCAGCCATTGAAAATGCTATGGAGTGGGATTGCTATGAGTTGAAATTGACTGGAGGGCAACTGTTTGTGTGTGTGTGTGTGTGTGTGTGTGTGTGTTGTTGTTGTTTGTTTGTTATGTTTTTGGAACATCCAACAGAGACTTTCTTCTTAAATTCTTTGGAAGGACTGAAAGAAAATTGAAAGCATTTTTCTCACTATATATTCAATATTTTTTGATGTGCTCTATGTATCTTGCTAAAATTATCTTAAATATCAGCATGGTAAATGCTATTCAAACATGTTCTTGTTTGTGCAGATGCTAGAGGATCAGACAACATTTTGTTTTGTTATATATTAGGTCTCCATGAGTCAGAGCATCCTTGATGGAAACCAAGCAAATCTGCTCTGGGCTCATCACTCTATTTCACATTAGCACCATTCTTCTTGTACTTACAAAGATGGCGCAGAAGGTTGCATTCTGACTGTTTCAGGAGAAATGCTTCATGAGCATGGCTTTCTTCACCTGGTGGTGAGGAGCAAGTTGGTAGCTCCTGACCCTGTACCCCAGGCCTAAACCTCTCTGGACATTTTCTCAGCCTGCTGAGGGTGGACACCCCATATATTGTTATTCAGATTTCTTATATAGATTTATGTCTCATACAGAGAAATTCATCTTCTAGAAAGAATATAAACATAAGGGAAAATGAACTCCTCCTCATTTGTGGAACCTTTGTGAGATTCCTTATCTTCTCTAGACTTAGATTTTAACTTCCCATCAGTTCACTTCCATGGTTCATATTTTGTTTGCTTATGGCAAATGAAAGTTCCCCATGCTGAGAAATGGAACATTTTGAAGAGGACATCAAGTGTTTCCTTGAAAACATGTTTTAATGAAATGTAAATGATGATGTAAATTAATCAAGCCCAGTGGATTAATCAAGTCATTAACATATCAATCATTGACAAGTGGATTTGATAAAAAAAAAAAAAAAAATCAAATGGAACTGCTCCTGCAGACAGATCAGAAATTCATATATTATGTTGCTTTAAATCTTTTCTGGAACAAAACAGGATATAAATAAACATAAATTAATAATAAAGTAATAACAATCTTATTTCTCATGGTAATTTCAGATTTTGAAAAGAAGAAAAACAGTACATAGGAGAAGATACTTCTGTTTTTTTTAAATTGAGCTTTAGGTGCAAGTTTACAGAGCAGAGTTTGTTACATTCAGCATTCATTCAGCATTTTGTGTACATTTGGTTTCACTCCACAATTGCCATCCCCAACGCTAACCCATTCTCCTCCCCTCCTTACTCAGTAATCCGCCCCCCCCCCCATAGTTATGCACTCCTGTGTGTCCTACATTTCCTTTGTGGGAATGTTGCCCCTCTGGCAAACAGTACAAAGGAGAAGATACTTCTGTTTTTTTGACACACTTAATCTCTTAATCTGAACATAGCTAGAGAGTTCCACATAGTTAATACATGACCACAATTATAGTCCCAGAAATCCTCATTCCTTCTTCAATTGCGTTCTTAGCCTCATGAAAATGAAATCTAGGAGGAAGCAAGTCACTTCGAAAAACACATTTAGAATTCATCTTCAATCTGCAGGAGTTAAAAATCAAAGAATGCATTGCCTTTACCTTTGCTTTTTCATCAGTTTAAAAAGATTGTACACAAAGAACAAATCTGAGCATGCAAAGAGGTTACTTAATCAAAAGAAGATCAAAGGCAGTAAGAGTCTCTTCATGCAGCACAGGGTGGCATAGGAACAGAGGCTGTATAAAAAGATAGTTTATCATGAGGCAGTGAGGCTAGAGAGAGCAAGCCAACGAGAAAGCATTTCCACAAAGTAGAAAGCTATATACCAGGTCACGCACTCTTCGCATTTGGGATTAGGAATGAAATCTACTGTTCAGGCCATTGTGGAGAGAAAAGGTATCTACTGACAATTCCACCTGTCTTTGTGCAGGGCTGGAGGGGGTGTGGGGATGTACCTACATACTCTGATGATGTTTGGTGTTGAGGGGTCAGCTTGTCCACAAACTTTCAGAAATGGGAACTCAAAAAGCTAATGTAGTGGTTCAGTGATAATCAAAACTGTCAAGTTAATTGTTTTTTTTCTATCTCAGTAACCCCTTTCCCTTGGTAACTTCCCCTTCCCCTCTACTAGCTCACTCTACTTCTTGATTACTCCAACAAAGAGATGCTCCATTCTCTGGATCTGAATCTCTTGTTAACCCCTTCCCCAGTGCATATCAGAAAATATCCACACCATCTGAACGAGACCAGGGGCTATCAACTCAGATTCCTGCACAGACAGGCAGTTAAGCATTGGGTGTCATGCAGTGAGGGTGATGGGACTTCTAGTGAACAGGAGGACTCATACTCTGACTAGGATTGTCAAATCAGAGGCATTGATAACCTCAGTAATTGCCCAAAGAAAGCACTACTGTGTGTGTGTGTGTGGAGGCGGGGGGAGGAAGTCTATCAGCTGGAATGACTCCCACTTTGAAACTGTTCTCAGGTATGGTAAAGAATCTTATGGAAAAAAAAAAAATGACAGTGGAGTTAAGGTTTTAATGAGTATGATTTATTCTTTATGTTACTTCTACCCCAGCATTATCTAACTCCACAAAAAAAGGCAATAAAAATGTTTGCTCTTAAGGGAGTCATAATTATCTGAAGTCAAAATGATGTCCAGAATAAGTATTTATAAGGAAATGTGCCCCTTCAGATCACACTCAAGCCCTATAAAGCAAATCACACTCCCATTTTCTACACTTGCATACCGGTCAAACCTCATGGTATTTTTGCTCACTGATCCTAGACTTAGCCAAAGAATCCTTCTCAGCCTGGTGCTCTTGGCAGTCACTACTGATCACTTGGAATTGACATGGGAGATTAAAATAAAATGCAATTCCATTGCTCACAGAGCAGGTGCTGCATGAGGCTGGGAGAGGGAGAGGGGTGAGTGTGCCCTCCAGAATGCTTCAGAAGGTCTGATGTCCTCTCTAGCTCCACCACTGGTAAATTGCTTCTTAAGAAATCTCTTTATTTATGCAGGAGGTCTTTTTGCCAACAGCTGCCAGGGCCCACAAGAAAATAGGATTCATATGGTAAGTGTGGGTAAAAAAAAGGACTGATCTGGAAGTCAGGAAGTATGAGTTCTAGTTATGGTTCCTCCATTTCTTAGTTGTGGGACCTTGGTCAAATAATTTAACTTCTATAGAATTTAATTTTCATATTGGTAAATGACTCTTCCAATGGATTCACTATGGTGGGGTCCAAAGAGATAGTAATTAAGCTCATCTCACAGTGTTCTGTGAGGCTCAAAATAAGATGCCACATGTAAATGTCTTGTATAAACTCTGTAATACTTCACACATGTAGTTATTCCTCTCTGTCTATTTCTAAATGCAGACTCAGATACCATGGAAAATTGAAGATGCCTTTTCTTCTTATGAATTCATAATATACTCTTATATTCAGTGGGGAAAAATCTGACCAATTGTAAACCTACATTTCTCATATAGTGGAGTTTTTATACCAAAATAAAAATTTACTTACTGAAGGACCTGATGAAAATAAAATGAAGATTGTAAGAACATTAAACATTTAGCCTATCATTTTCTTACTCTTGGGAAAGATTTTAACAAAACAAAACACCAATACATTGTGTTCTATTGTCCTGCACACATGCATAATTAAAGATTTCTTTTACCATCCAAGATAATTTCAAGTTCTGAAGGAATAAATATCACCACTCTATTGCAAATGTGTTAAAATCATGTTTTAATAAGCTAAATTTATGCTTCTTGATTTTTGCAAAATTAGGGATTATAAACATACGCTTTCCAGGAAAAGTAGTTATTTGCCTCACTTTCATCTTGCACTGAAATATGATCGTTTCCCTAGCAAAAAGAGAAAAAAAATCTGGCCTATATTTAGCACTGAAGGAGCTCTGGTGGTGTAGTGGTTAAGGCACTTGGCTGCTAACCAGAAGATCAGTGTTCAAACCCACAAGCTGCTTCGTGGAAGGAGATGAGAAAATCTACTTTAAGAAAGATTCACAGCTTTGGAAACCCAATGGGGGTTGCTTTGAGTCTGAATTGACTCGATGGCAGTGAATGTGAGTTTTGGGTATTTTTGACACTATTTGATGACCCTGAGGCCAGCTCCAATAAGTAAAGAAAAAGGGATATGGTTGCAGAGTCTAGAAGTTGTCCCAAAATTTGGACACTTACGAAAGGACTCCAGGGCTTTGCTATGATTGGAGGTCTTGTAGAATGCATCTACTTTCATCCTGAGTTTGTCTTCACAATTTATAAATGTCTGAAATAATATCCCTTTTTCTTTTCTTAAGAAGCTAAATTCAGTAAACACATTTTAACTTGTGATTTTAGATCAAGAATTTCTCTCAGCATAGTTTTTGTTTATTCAGAAGAACCTTAGTTTTTAACTATCTGTGAACTTAATGCATCACAGTTTAAATTCATCACCTTGGCCTGTAATGATTATCCTCCAGAACTCTATGTGATAGAGGATGAGCCTGAATGGGCAAGCATATAGTTAAATCTTACCAATGGAGTCAAGTTTGCATGCTAAAAAGACATCTTTCAGAGCATGGTGAATCTTTTATAAAGCAAATAGTCACTTCCAAGTAATAATTATTCTTGATTTTCATAAATACATATCTAGAGTAAAGCTAGAATCATGTCTGAAAAGAGTTGTCAGTGGATAGAACAGTGTTGCTCAACAAATAGGACTTCTGTTCTCTATGAGGAGTCACATCCCTGTCATTGTTGGGAAGTGATTGTAGCCTTGTTTTAATAAAATACACCAGGAAATTCCCTGAGGCTGACTTCTAGCAAAAGAAGGGTGTGTCTGAGAGAAGACTGCAGAGGCACTTTCCCATAACAAAACACTGCTTACCTGAACAATTTGCTTTCTAAGAACCTCTCCACCCATTCAGTGAATTGCAGAGAGTGAGCAAATGTGTGTGTGTGCATGCATATGTGAGCATGCACATATATATGCGTATGTTTGTATATGTGTGGGTGCATGTTTGTATATGTGAAACTGCGTGTGCATGTTTTTGTGCATGGGTTTATGTGTACATGCATGTGTGAGTATGCACATATGTGTGTAAATGTATGTTCCAATGACATGTGTGGAAGTATATGTCTTGTAGGCTTGCCTATGTGATTGGGTGTGTGTGCATGTGTGTGTGCATGTAGGTGTTTATACATGTGTGATGGTGGTGAATAGACATGGGGAGGGAGAAAAGCTCTTTTAATACTTCCATCCATGTCAGAGTAGCTGCAACTTTAATGACATCTGGCATGTTGCTTTTTCTAAAGTATAAATTCCCACACTCATAAAATTAGAAGGGAAGCAGGAAAGAAAAAAGAATAAGTTTGGTGGAAAGTAAATTGCCATTACTATATTCTACAAACATCAGATTCTTACATGAAAATGATTCTGAATTAGTATGATGCAGTCATAAGGGAAAAAGGTTTGTGGTGACTTAGAAATATAATTCATGCTGAGAGATAAGTTACTGAAATTATCTATGCAAGATGGCAGACTGGTGCTAGGCTTCACAACACAATATTTGAGAGGTTGTGTGGTTCAATTGTTTAGTCATTTGGTTTTATTTCATCAGTCCAGGATTTTAATCCCTACTTCTTGTGGTGAGACTTTGAATAAATTACTAAATGTCCCTGAGCCTCTGATTCTTTATCTGCAGAATGGAGATACTGATACCTTCCTCTTAAAGGTGCAGTGAGGAATTAAATAAGATATATCAGGGCTCATGAAATATCTTCTCCATTCTCTTAAGGATCTGATGGTTTGTTGAATGGCTGTACAAGAAATAACTGTCAAGAACTAGATTCCCTTAAATTATCTAGTTATTGGTCTGCTGTAGGTCCAGTCAAGGAATTTAGGAAGATTAGATTATTGAGTTATGAGAAATTCTAATATAACCAGGATCAATAAAAAACCACTTGGTTTGGCCCATTTAGCCTTAATGTTCATTGTGTTGCCCCACCAGGGCTCTCATGGCCAGTGAATAGACATTCACTTCAGTCAGTGGTATGTAAATAAGAGGAGGTAAAGAAAGAAAAGACACTATTTGTGTTAGACTGGGTTCTCTAGAGAAACAAAACCCAGCAAAGCTTATATTTATATAAAGAGAGAGAAATTTATCTTAGGAAAATGGCTCACAAATGTATAGAAGCCGGCAAGTCTAAAGTCCCTGGAGCAAACGTCAAGCTGGAGGCTTTTCCTAGCTTTTGCAACTGCAGGGGCCGAGAAGCTCAAGGCTGGCAGGCAGTACATCAGCTATTGATTGACTCCAATGTATGATGAATCCAAGATCTCCAGGCCGAACGGTGGACTGCTCACTCACAGACAGTTTTAGGCAACACAACAGAATCCCAATCCACAGAAGAATGTCTCTCTTCCAGGATGTCTCTGGATATCCTGGAAGCAGGCCATACCCCTAGGGAAACTCACCTTGAACAGATTGGCCACTCAGAACACAGTCATCCGATCCCATCATGGAAACAACCACACAGAACAGGGGTCAAGCCAAGTTGACACACAGCTCTAACTATGACAGTCCACCCCTTGTCAACTTGGCAATTGTACACATCTTCTTAACCATATATATCTCTAAATAAGGACAATTATAGAGTCATATTTGTGCCTAACATGATATGCTAACACACATACAACCAAAATGTATTAACCTTATTTACATTCCATAGCTTATAACAGAAGGAAACAAAAATATTTGATGCACATATACAATGAAGAAATATAACAATCACAGTCCTCATTTCTGCAGCTGGTCATGTGGTCATAGCTGATATTCAGAATTATCTTCTTCCACCACCAATTCTGTATTTCCCTTGCCCTCAGCAAGCACTTCAGCTGGTCGTGGTTCTTTGCCTGGTGGGGTGACCCAAACCTTCATTCCTGAAGGGTCTGGGCCATTAGCAGTCATATCAGAATTGGGTTGCTGTAATTTTCTATTGACTTTAATCACATGGCATTGTAGTACTAAGAGACGTCCTAAAGAATCTCCTGTATTCCAGACATATTCGTCTTTACCTCCATTATGTAAAGCCAACCCAATTTCCTCTTGGTAATCAGGATCTATCATGGGGGGACATTCTTAATTTCCAGTTCAGTGCAATCAATATTGTGTCTCCAGGTGGGAGTGTTCCTCCCTTTGGGACTAAAATCTCCAGACCTGCAGAGCGTAGGGTAGCAGGGACAGGAAGCAAAATTTTTTTTGAGTGGGTCACTAGGGGAAAGAGTGAGTGGTACCACTCCTGTTTCTACCCCTTGGTTCCTGAACCTGTGAATCCTGGCTACTGGAGAAACAGAACCGTATATTGGACACTGGTTTAGAGCATATACAGCCTTCTGGAGAACATTGCCCCAACCCTTCAAGCTATTGCCACCTAGCTGGTGCCATATTTGTGTTTTTAAGAGGCCATTCCATCGTTCTATCAAACCAGCTGCTTCAGGATGATGGGGAACATAGTAAGACCAGTGAATTCCATGAGCATTAGCCCATTGCCACACTTCATGTGCTGTGAAATGAGTTCCTTGATCCCAGGCAATGCTGTATGGGATACCATGATGGTAGATAAGGCATTCTCTAAGTCCATGGATGGTAGTTTTAGCAGAAGCATTGCATGCAGGGAAGGCAAATCCATATGCAGAATAAGTAACTATTCCAGTAAGAACAAAACACTGTCCTTTCCATGATGGAAGTGGTCCAATGTAATCAACCCACCACCAGGTTCCTGGCTGATCACCCTGAGGAATGGTTCCATATCATGGACACAGGGTTGGTCTCTGCTGTTGGCAGATTGAGCACTCAGCAGTGGTGGTAGCAAAATCAGCCTTGGTAAGTGGGAGTCCATGTTGCTGAGCCCATGCATAACCTCCATCCCTGCCACCATGGCCACTTTGTTCATGAGCCCATTGAGCAATGACAGGAGTAGCTGGGGGAAAAAGGACAGCTGGTTTCCACTGAACGTGTCATCTTATCCACGTGATTATTAAAGTCCTCCTCTGCCAAGGTCACTTTGTGGCGGGCATTCACGAGACACAGATACCTTTACTCCTTTGGCTCGTTCAGAGAGATCTATCCACATACTTCTTCCCCATACATCCTTATCACCAATCTTCCAATCATGCTCCTTCCAAGTCCCAGACCATCCAGCTAAGCCATTAGCCACAGCCCATTAATCCATATATAATTGCACCTCTGGCCATTTCTTGTTCCATACAAAGTGAACAGCCATATGCATGGCTCCAAGTTCTGCCCATTGGGAGGATTTCCTTTCACCACTGTCCTTTAAGGAAGTCCCAGAAAGGGGCTGCAGTGCCGCTGCTGTCCACTTTCTAGTGGTGCCTGCATATTGCACAGAACCATCTGTAAACCAGGCACAAGTTTTCTCTTCCTCAGTCAACTGATCATAAGGAACTCCCCATGGGGCCATAGGTGCATAGTGGGACAGGGAAGGAATGTGACTGGAGTGGAGAGCATAGGCATTTGGGCCACTTCCTCATGCAACTTACTTGTGTCTTCAGGTCCTGCTCAAGCCTGATCTCTGATATACCATTTCCATTTAATGATGGAGTGCTGCTGTGCATGTCCAACTTTATGACTCTGGGTCAGACAACACCCAGTTCATGATGGGTAGCTCAGGCCTCATGGTGACTTGGTGGCCCATGGTTAGATGTTCAGTCTCTACTAAAGCCCAGTAACAAGCCAAAGGCTGTTTCTCAAAAGGAGAGTAGTTATCTGCAGAAGATGGCAGGGCTTTGCTCCAAAACCCCAAGGGTCTGCATTGCGATTCACCAATAGGAACC
>NW_006922241.1:1175435-1175998 GCF_000298275.1 Orycteropus afer afer
ATGTCTCACCAATAAGTCTAGAGTCATCGATACTTCTTCTTTACTAGGTCCAATCAGCATAATGTCATCAATATAATGGACCAGTGTGATGCCTTATGGAAAGGAAAGGTGATCAAGATCCCTATGGACTAAATTATGACATAGTGCAGGGGACTTGATATACCCCTGAGGAAGGACTGAGAAAATATACTGTTGGCCTTGCCAGCTGAAGGCAAACTGCTTCTGATGGTGTTTTGAAATTGGTATAGAGAAAAAGGCATTGGCCAGATCAATAGCTGCATACCAAGTTCCAGGAGATGTACTAATTTGCGCAAGCAATGAAACCACATCAGGAATAGCAGCTGCAATTGGAGTCACCACCTGATTAAGTTTACTATAACCTACTGTCATTCTCCAAGATCCATCTCTTTTTTGCACAGGCCAAATAGGTGAATTAAATGGAGATGTGGTGGGAATCACCACCCCTGTATCCCTCAAGTCCTTGATGGTGGCAGTAATCTCTGCAACCCCTCCAGGGATGCAGTACTGATTTTGGTTTACTATTTTTGTAGGTAGAGGCAGTT
>NW_006922241.1:1176678-1189976 GCF_000298275.1 Orycteropus afer afer
TCATGACTCTGTATTCTGGCAATTCAATCTAGGTTGCTGTTCATGTGACCTAGAATTCTTCTGTCTATACAGATCAAGTAAATATTTAGTAGGCTTGCCATGTATTTCACTACTAGGAACACCATGAGCAAGTGGCCAATGCCATAAGTCCACACAAGTCAGCCTATTCTGATTAGTGTTCCGACTCTGCTGTCCATTATGGTAACCAGGCCCACTTGCTTTTGTAGATTAACTGCTGCCACTTGGACCCTACTACCATGGGGTCCAATCAGCACCATTATAGTTAAGTGTTTTAGTTCAATTAGGGCAGTTCCCACTGTCAAATCAGGTTTACATAAAATAGCAATCACCGCAGTCTTCAAGGATGGTGGAGCTCCCTTCACAAATTCATTCCTCATGGTACTGGTGAAAGATGTGTCTTCTGGACTCTCCATTTCTAGCTCTAGGGGTCTAATCTGATAAATGTATTCTAACAGGCCAATTTCCCTAAGCTTCTGGATACCTTCTTGTACATTAAACCAAGGCAGGTCTGGTACTTCAACTTGACTTAAGGTAGGCCACCGCATAATCCATGCCTCCGTAAGCCAACCAAATAAACTATTAGATCCTTTCCTAACCTCTCGAGCTGAGACATTGAATGAAGAATCCACACTTAGTGGGCCTATATCAATAAACTCAGACTGATCCAATCTTACATTCCTTGCACCATTATCCCACACCCTCAGTAGCCTTTCCCATACATATTCTCCAGGTTTCTGTCTGCAATGTTAGCAAAATGAAGTAGGTCTTTTTGTGTATAGCATATCACCTCCTCAGTCACACTTTCTATTTCACCTCTTGGGGCTCGCTTAGTTACACTTGACCTTTGTTATGGGCCTAGCCGTCAGAATAGGTGCTTGAGGCAGTTCCTGAGAGCATTCAGGAATGTCTTCCATGGCCTCTGCCTCACACAATAACCCCACAGGACCGGTTTGGCTAGTCCCATCAAACTGAGGGGGAGGGGATAATGGTTTTACAGTAAGCCGTTCAGATGGGAGTGATTCAACAGAATTTACAGGCTCCATATCCTGATCTTCCTGATTATCTGTCCATATGTCCCCATTCCAGGTTTCAGGATCCCATTTTTTCCAATCAATGCCCTCACCTTAATGGCAGACACCTTTCTGGATTGGCAATTTAGTTGGTGTTGTAATTCAGCCACCCTTACAATAAGACTCTGAGTTTGGTTTTCAGCAATATCAGCTCTGTTGCTAGAAAACATAAGGCTTTCTTTCAGAGTACAGCTGGAAGTACTGAGGTCTTTTATATGGCGCTTAAGCTGAGACTCAGCAGCTTTGAGCTCATCTCGCTCTTTTACCAGTTTTTCCAGTGTAAGCAGGATCAACCAACCAGCTTCCTTATACTCCTCATTCTGACAAAATTGCAGAAAAGTATCAAATATCCAATCACCCAGAGCATCACTTCTCACAAGTACTTGATCTATTGGTGGTGCTGTTTCACGTATTAATTTTTCCACCTCACACCACTGATCAGTAGGGCTCTTTTTACTAGCAGACTTAGAGTCGCTAGTGTCATCAAAATTAATCAAACTGGAGAACCAATCTAGAAAGCCCATCCTTATGATTTTGTCTCTCTAGAACCATTCCCAGTACCAAACGTATTAGACTGGGTTCTCTAGAGAAACAAAAACCAGCAAAGCTTATATTTATATAAAGAGAGAGAAATTTATCTTAGGAAAATGGCTCACAAGTGTATAGACACCAGCAAGTCCAAAGTCCCTGGAGCAAACGTCAGGCTGGAGGCTTTTCCTAGATTCTGCAACCGCAGGGGCTGAGAAGCTCAAGGCTGGGAGGCAGTACACTGGCTGTTGACTCCGATGAATGACGAATCCAAGATCTCCAGGCCGAATAGTGGACTGCTCACTCACAGACAGTTGTAGGCAGCACAACAGAATCCCGATCCACAGAAGAAAGTCTCTTTTTCAGGATGTCTCTGGATATCCTGGAAGCAGGCCACACCCCTAGGGAAACTCCCCTTGAACAAGTTGGCCACTCAGAACACAGTCATCCGATCCCATCATGGGAAAAACCACACAGAACTGGGGTTCAGCCAAGTTGACTCACAGCTCCAACTATCACACTGTTGTTCCAGGATCATAAATTCCTGTTGGCTCTTGTACTTCTGATTATTAAACTCCTATTGGCTCTTGTACTTCTGATTATTAAACTTTCCAGTTTCCTCTCAGAAGACCAGCGGCTTTTTTTTTTTTTTTAATTGTGATTTGGCTGAAATTTTCCAGAACAAACTCATTTATACACATTTTGTTTCATAACATTGACTGCAATCCCCATAATATAACAGCTCTTTGTAACTAGTGACTTTGACAGAGGATGCCAGCTTTCATATAGTGTAGAAGTTCAAAGCATGGACTTTTGCCTTAGAAGGCCTTGATTCAAATCCTGGCTTTGTGAGTTACCAGTTAATTTACCTTAGCAAAATTAGTTAATCTCTCTAGACCTCAGTGTCCTCACCTGTAAAATGACAATAATTATACTTACTTTATATAGGTATTGTATGGATTAAATAAGTTTATATATGTACAGTGACTGGCACGAAGTGCTAATTCAATAAATATTGGCTTTGATTATTTAGATGATGATGGTTATTATTAATATGGAAAATTCCTTGATGCTGGACTCTGGACATACCCTTGGTCTGCTGAACGCATTTATGGAAGTACAGGCTGAGAAGATATGGAACTGTGAGGCCTGGAAGCCATTTTGAGGTAATGAATCTTGCAGTCCTAGAGCCAAAAGTGCTCACAACTTTCCAAGCCAACTCTTAAAAGTAATGCTTAAACCAAAGTGAATAGGAAAAAAAAAAAAAAATTACAGGAGATTCTTATTTCTTTATGATACTCTGGCAATATTGGTTTGTATTCTCCTATTCTCCTGTGTACTGAGTGTGTGTGGGGGAAATTCTTTTTTTTTTTTCTTCAAACTACTCTTCATCTCCAAACTCACAATCAACACATCAATCAACAATCTTACTGCCAATGTAATGGAGAACATAATTCCCACTTATAATCAAGCTGTATGGTCTAGTGGTTAAAACTACATGTTTTGGAATAAACTCCATCTGAGTTTGATTTGAGGCAAATTGCTTGAAGTCTCTCAGAGTCCATTTCCTCATCTTTAAAATGGGGTAATAGTGGAGCCAGCCTCACAATGTCACTTGGAGGATTACTTGGTAAAATGTACAGAAAGGGTTCAGAAGAGGGCCTGGAATTTACTAATCACTCTATAAGCATGGATTTCTACAATGTTTCAAAGATATTTCCAAGGGAGGCATTTTGGATGAAAGATCACACTGAAGAAAAGTATCCCAACAAGGTTGTGAAGAATCTGAATAGCCCAAGTTGGAAAGCTTCTAGCCCTCATCTCAAAAAACAAACCTCATGGGGTGTTTCAGCAGAAGTTGCTCTACCCAATGTTCAGCAGTCCCAGCACGTCTTCCTTTGGGTCAGAACCTATCTATAACCAGGAGCTGTACCAGCTATAGAATTTGTGGAGTCCAGTGCAAAAAATACTAAGAATTTCAACATGGTGGCAGTAGCAGGGAACATTAAATCAAGTGTGGAGCCCTTCTGAACATGGGGTCCTGTGCTACTGCATAGGCTGAATGTCCATGGAGCTGGCCCTGGTCAGCAGTGAGGGAAAGCATGAAGGAGAATGGGAAAGAAGCATGGATTCTGTCCTAGAAAAAAGACGTGTTGGTTTTAGAACACAAGAGCCACATTCAAGTAAACCCACACTGGCACTCCATATGGGGACACACATTTTATAAATTTGCATCGTGAGAGGTGTGTCCTGTGTTGTGTGGAAGAGAGATAAGCAAGTGGCTGCTCATTTGTTTAGATTTGTGGTTACCAAAAGCAAAGCCAGCATTTTAGGGTCACGGTACAAGATAAAGCTTACAGGCTCTTTCTAGCAGCATGTGCTTTACTTAGGGTTAATTTTAGTTTATTAGAGGAGTAGCAAGGACATGTAAAATATGCCTTGGAAAGGCTCCACGTTGCAGCCTTGACTCCTAATAAAACGGGCTGTCCCCACCAGTCCCTGGCACTGCTTCCCACAATACATCAGCCCAAGGAGGCAGAAGCAGGCTTCCTGCCAGTCTCTCAGCACTCACTTCATTTGCTATGGCTTAAGCACCAGCACTAGCTCCCTCAAAAGCTTCCAGCCCTTGCAGCAAATTCTTGGCCTGTGATTGAAGGGAGCAAGGGTATTGTGGGAAAATGTGCCCAAGAGAAGGAGGGGAATGTTCTGGCATTGGGGAGCTTTAGGGGGAGGGGCTGGAAAGAAGAGATGATGAGAGAATGAGACTGGGCCAGGCAAGTTATTAATCAAGACACAGCTCAGAAAACCTTCTTGCCAAGTACGCTTACTTAGTTCTAAATTGCCAAAAGACTAGATGGAAGAGTCACTTGCTGAACTGCAAGCAAGCATTCATTCCTAAAGTTAGTTAGACCAATTAAAAACTATATGCAGGTTACAGTAGAGAATAATGCACCACATGATCTCAAGTGCTTTCAAATACCAATGATGGATGATGCTTTAGTTCATTTGTGTAACATGAGGGATGGTTTTTCAGTTCTCCTCAACCTCCCACCCCACATCGTATCTAAAGAGTTCCACAAATAAAGAAATAGCCCTGTGCCTTCTTAAGTTGTCATTTTGACACCTAAAATGAATTGACAAAGTCCAGCACAATCCATCTCTTCTTCAACCTGTATTTGCAATATCCAGAGGATTTGACTCTGTGACTGTCAGTAGACAGTATGTGTTAATCCAGGTTTACTGTGCTCTGAAATCCAGTGTGTGTTTCTGAGTTTATGAGCCTTGGAAATTTTTCTACAGAGTTCTATGCAGACTTTAATGCAAGACTAGAAAAATTTGCTGTGTAAATTGCACCTGCTATGAAACAGATAGGCAGGGTGTCTTCTTTGTGGAAAGGGTAGCACGTATTAGTGGACAGGCAATGGATTGAGGAGTACTGAAGTCTTGTCTAACTCTTCTTTCTACATTGCAATTATGTTTCTAAAAAATGTCCAGAAGTTTAAATTTTAAAATTTTATTTATTTTTTTATTTGTGCAGAGAAGAATCAGGTGGACACTTCTGAGATTTTGGGGTTTACAGGTTCTGATATTATTTTATTTAGGAATTAGCAATCTTAAAAAATGTTTAAGATAATTTTGCTTTAAAAATTCTTGCTCCCTTAACACAGAAATTTGTGAGTGACACTCACCACCACCTTTTGCCATTGAGTTGAATCTGAGTCATGGCAATTCCATGTGTGTCTGTACAGGGTTTTCGATAACTGATTTTTCAGAAGTAGATTACCAGACCTCTCTTCTTATACAGCTCTGGGTGCACTTGAACCTCCAACCTTTCTATTAGCAGCTGAACATGTTAACACTTTATACTACCCAGGGAGTCCAAAAACACTGTAAACCATAACAAGTAGGCTAAACCTATAGAAGATTTGCTTTAAAATCATTCTTTGAATGAAAGCTATTTAATAAACCCCCTATCTGTGGTGGTGTAGTCCCTAAGGCACTTGACTGCTAACCAGAAGGCTGGCACTTCAAACTCACCAGCCACTCCTCAGAAGGAAGATGGGGCAATCTACTTCTGTAGTGATACCACCTGAGAAAACCAAGGAGGGGTCGCTATGAGTCGGATCTGACCTGATGGCAGTGAGTGGTTTTTTTTTTTTTTTTTTTTAAATCTAAAGATTACTAGAAAAAAATTCCTTAAGATTGATTGAACATCCCAAAATTGTCACAATTTATACTTACATGATAAATAAATATATTTAGATTGGGAGACTAGTATAAATAAAAACAACCAACCACATAATCTGTTAACAAAGAAATGATAATAAAGCATTTTTTACATCAAAGTTTGGTCATAAGAGTCCAATAGATTGTAAAGCTTATTAAATTTAGTCATGCTGCCTAGAAGTGATGCTAATGACCAAGCTCAAGAAGAAAGGTGAGTACTGGGTGGGAGTACTTGATCAGGCTCACCAATCCACTGCCAGCTCTCCTGACTGCAGGGTGGTCCATGGAACTGATCCTTTGCAGGTGTAGCAGGGCAGAGCCCATCTGCAACCCCAGCAATTGCACAAGTGCCACCTCCTCTTATTCTATTAGTGTTTCCTATGTGGACACTTTCCATACAGACACTTTAAGACTTGGGAGGTATGCCTTTTTAAAAAAATCTCTTCATAGTGCTAAACACAGGGGGGCTGGGCACACCATATATATGCCAAACAATGCTGGGAAAGAATGAATGATTCAGCAGAAACCCCAAATGGTCCTGAACCCAAGCTGGAGAGCTAGTTTACTCTAGGTTTGGTATGCTCAGAGTGGTAATAAAGAAAACATATCCTATCAAAAAACCTCCTCAGGATTCTTCAAATTAATTTCAAAAAAAAAACTTTCTGCATTTTTTGAAAAAAGATAATGGTGTTATTACGCAAGTAACACGTGTTATACATTTTTTTTTCGAGCTACACAACTCCCTCAGATGTCAGTTTCCTTTGTGCTGTGCATATTATATGCATGTGGACTCTATTTGCATGGGAGCATTATGTGTGAAAAATTTAGTAATAGTTATACCTAGGGGAAAATTGTTCAAACAGAAGGACAAAGAGTGAAAAGTCTCCTTCCTACCTCTGCTGGCCAGTACTTCGTTTCTTTCCTTCTGTTCTTGTGTATATTCATTGTGAGACTATCAACACATAATGCAAGTATCTGTCTAGTGTGCACACATCTGTATATATACATACATGCACTTCCTCCCCAACCGCTTTTTTTCTAATGAATATGCTCACACTCTAGCATTGTTTTGCACCTTACTTTTCCCACTGTGCAATATATGTAGGAGATGAGTTTCAGGTCAATACATATAAGGCTAAAAAATATTCTATGGATAGATTTACCATAAACTTATTTAGTAAATCACATAATGATGATTACTGGTCTTTTGCTACTAAAAACAATGTTACAATGAATAACCTCATATGTATGCCATTGCATATTTTTGGATTTATGAAATTCTTAGGAGAAGTCAAATTTTTGTAGTGTCCATGGGCCAATTAAAAACTGCCAATTTGCCTTCCAAATAGGTTGTACCAATTTATGCACCTGCCAGAATTTTATGAGAGTACTTATTACTTCACACACACACCAACACAGCATGCTATTCAACTCTTTGATCTTCATTCATCAGTTAGGCGAAAAATGATATCTAAGGTTAGTATTAATTTACATTTATTTTCTTATGAGTAAGGTTGAATATTTTTTCATTGGTAAAAAGGCCTTTTTGTAATTTTCCTTTTATACAAACTTAGTTTATTTTCTTTGCTCTTTTAATTTTTGGATTGTAGGTCATTTTTCTTACTGTTTTTCAAGAACTTTTAGGTTCCAAGAAAAGTATCCCTTTGTCTATCATATATATTGGGAGCTCTGGTAGCATAGTGCCTAAGGCACTTGACTGCTAACCAGAAGGCTGGTGGTTCAAGCCCACCAGCCACTCCTAGGAAGGAAGTTGGGGCAATCTACTTACGTAGAGATACTGCCTCGGAAACCCAAGGAGGGGTTGCTATGAGTCGGGGCCAACTCGATGGCACTTAACAACAACCACATTATATATGTTGCAAATACTTTCCCTTATTTATCACTTGTCTTGTTATCATTTAAACAGTTGTGACTAGTTGCTGTTGAGTTGTCTCTGACTCATAGTGACTTTATGTGTAACAGAACGAAATACTACCCAGTCCTGTGACATTTTCATGATCATTGGTAAGTTTGAGTCCATTGTTCTGGCTGTTGTGCCAATTCATCTCATTGAGGGTTTCCCTCATTTTCACTAGCCCTCCACTTTACCAAACATGATACTTTTCTTCAGCAATTGGTTTTAGTGCTACTAGTTACTTATTTTGCAATGCAAAATTTTAAAATTTTTATGCAGTAACATTTTCAATCATACTGGATATGTTAATTTTTCAGAATGTCTTAAGGACCCTGTAAGAAATGCCATAAAGAAATGTTAGACACCCAGTTCCTGCTCAATCAGCCTTTGATACCTTTCCTGCCCTCAGATGTTTCTTTTAACACAGTGTTTACCATACCTGTTGTTTCATCCTGTTACATCTATGGTGGTCAGCTGCCATAGCTGAGGTGCCCTAAGCAAAGGACTCTCAGGTAGCAATTTATGTTCAGGAAGTTTATTGAGGGAGTGCTCTTAGCAATGACTGAGGGAAACAGGGAAGAGGGAAAAATTGAACTGCATTGCAATTGGAGCAAATCTGCTTCACAGCCATCGAGATTTTTCTGACTCATAGTGACCCCCATAGGGTTTCTAAGGTTGTAAATCTTTATGGAAGTAGATCCCCTCATCTTCTTTCTGCAGAGAAGCTGGTGGGTTTGAACCACCAAACTTCTGGTTAGCAATCATATGCCTTACCCACTATACCACCAGAGCAGTTGTAGCAAAGGCTTCAGTTTATCCCACGGGGAGCCCTGAAGTTGAAAAGGCCCTTCAGGGATGTTCTGAAGTGAGGCAAAGTAGAAGGGCCTGTAACTCCCATACACTGTTATAGAATGAGGGGTATCCCCAGGGAAGTATACGTGGATTGGAGAACTTCGGCTGAGAATAATTCCGTAAGAGGAATGAGGCTAGGAGCTGGTAGGTAGCAGGATTTATAGGAACCGGGAAAATACCAGGGCTTTGAACATGTTCTTCCCAGTTCAATCATGACTGTTGAAGGGAAACCAGAATGAACCCAAATTTGTAAAGTGTGGGTGAACCAAAATGGTAACTAGAATGGAAAAATTATGGGCTGATGCCCTGCTAGTTATATAATCTCCCTTTCAGAAAACAAGGACATCATGTATATTGCATAGCAAGCAAATCCCTTGAACAACAGAGTTGGAAACAAATACTGCCCTGCTCAAAGATGGTGACAGACTGCATGACTTGAATGTGTGTTGAGCTCCTCAGTCTTGGTAATAATCTAGTGTCTCCCATCAGACTCCTGGAAGGGCTCACTATGCCTCTTCTAAGCATTCCCTTTTATGGGATTCAGTCCATAATTTTTCCCGTTCCTAATGTCATTCCACTTCATCCAAATTTTAAAAATTCAAGTCTGTTCCAATTTCACTGCACTGGCCATGACTGAACCAATCTGAACAAGTTTGAAGCTCTGAAAAATACATCTTTGTTATCAATGAGAAGGATATGGGAGTCACACCACAGCACCCACTCTACCAATGACTTTGGCTGTCCACTCTCAATTAAACCTAGTCCCAGGATACCTCAGGCCTCAGTGCTTCAACAACTAATGCTTCCTTCAGTTATGAGCTATTCAAGGAACTTGGTAGTGATATAAAGAAGGTCCAGTAGCACAGCCATGGCCCTGAATGAGATTTTTCCTTTCCTTCTCCCCTCTGGGCCCTTGTGGTTCTCTGATATCTCACACAGAGATGTGAAAGTTCTGTAAAAATTCTCCCATGATTGCAAATAAAGTGAACCAGACAGAGTAATTAAAGAGATGAATATGGCTGCAAATTCAGAGCTTTTAGGAGATTTTGGCTTATGTGTTTCAGCAGTGAAGGAAGGAGAAACAGGATTCCATTTAATTAGGCCAAAGTCCCAGTGGGCTTTTACTTTTCCATGCCTGTTACTTACTGAACACCATCCCACTGCTAAGCTGGAAGCTCCTTTCTGGCCAGTTTGATAGGCATTGCAAATCCTCTCAGAGGACCCTTTCCAGAACCCACAATAGTGTGCTAGCAAAACATAGCCACATGTTTGTAGTACCACTTCCTTTTTAGGGCTGCTGGCTCTTACTGGAATTGGGTTTTCCTGTTGCTTGCTTTGGCTGCTGGCCACCAGCTGCTCCTGTGCCTGGAACAGGACATATGGATGGAAGAGTGGGGCTTTGTATCAGACGCTGCTGGTGCTCTGCCCACATCCTCTCAGCAGTCACTGTCCTGTAGGCTCCCACGGTTTTCTCAGTCCTATGAATGAATGAATGATTTCTGAAGTAGCCCCCATTCAATTCCGTGTATAAACACCCCAATTTAATTGCTTCTAATGTAGTCTACTCTGAGGCTTGCTTTCTGCAGTCACATGGGGGGCCCAGAAGGATTGATCCTCAGTTGTTAACAGTGAAAACATCCTAGTTACTGATTGTTGTTGTTGAGTCCATTCTGGCTCATGGCAACCCCAAGTGTACTGAGCAGAATTGCTCCATAGGGTTTTTAAGGCTGTGACTTTTCAGAAGCACATCACCCGGTCTGTCTTATGAGGCGCCTCAGTCAGTCTCTCTGCTGCTTAACCTTTTGCACCACCCAATGACTCAAAAACCTGGTGGTTGTTGTTGGTATGTGCCATCAAGTTGGACCTGCCTCATAGCAACCCCTCCTTGGGTTTCCTAGGCAGTATCACTATAGAAGTAGATTGTCCAACCTTCCTTCTGAGGAATGGCTGGTGGGTTTGAACCACCAGCCTTGTGGTTACAGTCAAGTGCCTTAGGCACTATGCTACCAGAGCTCCTTCACACAGCCCGGCCGCATGGTGGGGAGGAGGCGGAGGCATACTATATTATGGCTTCTTTTCCTTCTTACTCTCTTACTGTTATTTCCCAGGATCATTGCCCAGCAAAAACTGCTAGTACTCAAATTCTTATCTGAGATTTAGTTCTGGGAGAACCACATTAGCTTCAAGGTGTTGTATTTGCCAGGCACAGGATCTCATCTGGGAAATCATGTTTCAAAATGTTTGCCCTGCCTTCTTACCCATCTTGTCCACCCAGAGTCAAAACAAACAAACAAGAACAATGGCAGCAATAAAAACTAGCAACATCTGTTATGTTGTCCACAGAGGACTTGTCCTAATTGGCTAAATTGTTTTTCACAAATGTATTAGTTTTTACATCACTGTCTTCCAAAACTATTTTCCAGACAGGATTCCAACCATCCCTTCTATAGGTTCTTAACTTGCAAATTGCATAATCTTTTTATTCTTGACATAATATTCAGCATATTGTCAGTTTAAGCCCACTGAATTGTAGGGACAGAGGATCTTTGGTGAGGAGTCCAGAATGACTTCCAACCACCCAGCGCCTGACTCTGATGAACCACATCTAATTTTGAATATGCAATTATTTCCCCTATGTCCATATCAATATGCCAAGCTGATAAAGATTAAAAAGGGGAAAACAGGGCTTGAGAGCTTTATGATTGCTGCTAGTGTTGCCATGAATTTTCCTATCTGTCTGTTTGATTGGAATTTTAAATCAGCTCACATTTCACGAACTGGGGAGCCTCATAAGACACAGAATCTGACAGTTTATGGCTCAATCTGTGTCTTGCTGCCTTTAAAGTAAAGGTAGTAAAAACTGAAATTAAGAAAAACAGATAAGTGCCAAAGTCCTCTGATGATGCATTTTATAATTATCACATCTGCTGCAAAATGCCTGAAAAATGGTTCTGGAAGGCTGCCGGGACCACAGAAGGGCTCACATGATGAAGAGGAGCTGGACAGAAGACATGGGATAATGAGCTTTCTACACAGGAGTTTAACCTTGCGTCCATGACAACTGCTGGCTGTTTGTCCCCTTTGTTTTTTGTTGCAGCTGCTCTGCATCAAATTGTGTTAGGTTCCCATCCCTCCACGCCCTCACACTAGGGTTTCCATGTCACAGTTCAGGAAGGAAACAGACAGGGAAAAACAGTTAGCATGTCTGTATGTCTGCCAGTGAGAGAGAGTGGGATTGGAGCAGGAAGTAGAGATATTAGCATCAGCTCAGACTTTTTAGATTACAATTTGTTTTGACAGTTGATCCTCATGGCAACTTGGTGTTCCTGGTAGAGCAGGAGAACAAATAAAAAATTTGAAGTGTAATTCTATTATTTAAAATTGTAAAAGTGATCATGAGAAAAAATTAATAATAATAATAATAAGTCATACTTAATTTTATATGCCAGGCAATGTGCCAGGTGCTTTATATGGAATATTCCATTTAATTATAACAAACTTTGTTGTTGTTCTTACTGTTGTAAGTGCTATCCAATCATTTCTGACTCAGAGTGACATTATGTACAACAGAACAAAACTATGTCAGATCCTGTTCAATCCTCACATTCATTGCTATGTTTGAGTTCACTCTTGCAGCCACTGTGTCAGTCCATCTCACTGAGGGGCTTTCTCTTTTTTGCTGACCTCCACTTTGCCAAGCAAGATAGCTTCATCAGGGACTGGTCTCTCCACAGAACATGTCCAAAACGTATGAGATGAAGTCTCACTACCCTCACTTCTAGGAAGCTTTTTGGCTGTACTTCTTCCACGATGTTGTTGTTAGGTGCCGTCTCCAACTCTTAGCCACCCTATGCACAGCAGAATGAAGCACCACCCAGTCCTGTGCCAGCTCTGGGATCCTTGCTATACTTGAGCCCATCACTGCAGCAACTGTGTCAATCCATCTCATTGAGGGCCTTCTCTTTCGTTGACCCTCCACCCTAACAAGTATGACATCTTCTCCAGGGAATGGTACCTTCTGATAACGTGACCAAAGTAGATGAGAAGAAGTCTGGCCATTCTCACTTCTAAGGAGCATTCCGGCTGCACTTCCTCCGGGGCAGATTTGTTAGTTCTTTTAGCGGTCGATGATACTTACAGCATTCTTTGCCAGCTCACAACACAAAAGCATCAATTCTTCTTCAGTTTTCATTACTCATCGACAAGCTTTTACATGCATATGAGGTACATCACCAGCCACTCCTCAGACGGAAGGTTGGGCAATCTACTTCCATAGTGATACCACCTTGGAAACCCAAGGAAGGGTCGCTATGAGTCTGACTCCACGGCACATAACAACAACAACAGCAACATGAGGTACATATACCTGAATCACATTTTAGTACTCAAAGCGACATCTTTGCTTTTAACCCTTTAAAGAGGTCTTTTGCAGTAGATTTTCCCAATGAAATATGTCTTTTGATTTATTGACTACTGGTCCCATGGACTTTGATTGTTGATCCAAGTGAAATGAAATCCTTGACAACTTCAATCTTTTCTCCATTTATCATGATGTTGCTTACTGGTCCAATTATGAGGATGTTTGTTTTCTTTACGTTGAGTTGTAGTCCATTCTGAAGCTGTGTTGTTGTTGTTCTTAAGTGCCGTCGAGTCGTTTCCAACTCATAGTGACCCCATGCACAGCA
>NW_006922241.1:1193761-1209747 GCF_000298275.1 Orycteropus afer afer
GAGGACTGGGTAGGGCACCCAGGCTCTGTCTGAGCACACTGACTGTGATGGAGTTCCTGTGGGCCCAGAAGGTAGGTGGGAGTGGGGATGGCCACACCTCCATTCACCAAGCATGTGTAGGGTGTAGTAGCAAGAAGAATATCGTACCTTTTCAGTCTTGCAGGCCCTGAGTGTTCTTGGGGTTGCTGGAAAGCAGAATGTGTTCTTAAGCCCCAAAAATCTGTAAGAGCACTGTCTCTTTGAATATCCAAAATAGTCAAGCCACTTTTTAAACCTACAAAATGGCGGCATCCTCCAGACCGGCAAAAGTCCACAGCTTAGCCCACCTTTCTCTTCCCCTTCTCCGTTTGTTCCCCAGCCACCGTGCACAGTCTTCTGTGCAGTCCCTGGCTAGCAGAGTGATTTTGGGGTTAATTCTTAGGTCCTACCACCACTCGGGCATCTCCAAGCCCTGTCATCTGTGCTGTCAGGGTTGCTCAGGCCGCTGCCAGACTGCAGCTCTGTGTGTCTCCTTTTTTGGTATTTTAACGCAAATTCTTCTGCTAGTTGGGGTTTAGTCCACTTTTGTATCCTTCCCTTCAAGGCTCAGGGGTCCAAGATTATCTTCTGTGTCTGTGTTAATTCGTTTCCCTTTTCTTTGTTGAAGAGTGTTTGTGCAGTCCTTCTGCCTAGTTTGCCATCTTGCCGGAACTCCTGAAGCTGTAGTCTTTTACCTTCATCAGTAAATGCTTTGGGTCTTCATTTTCAGTAAGCAAAGTTGAGCCATCTGTATATTGCAGATTGTTGATGAGTCATCTTTCATCTTGATGTCACCTTCTTCATATAATCCAGCTTCTCAAAAAATTTGCTCAGCATACAGATTTGATATGTAAAGTAAAATGATATAATGCTGATGCATACCTTTCTTAATTTTAAACCATGCAATATCCCTTTGTGTTCAAAAGACTTCCTTTTGGTCTATGTACAGGTTCCACATAAGCACAATTAAGTGTTCTAGAATTTCCATTTTTCACAATGTTATCCATAATTTGTTATGATCTATGTATTCAAATGTATTAACATAGTCAATACAACACAGGTAAACATCTTTCCAGTATTCTTGCTTTCAGTCAATATCCATCTGATATCAGAAAATATTCCTTGTTTCATGTCATTTTCAGAATCCAGCTTGAATTTCTGACAGTTTCCTGTCAATGTACTGCTACAACTGTTTTTTTAATTATCTCCAGTGTGGTTTTACTTGCACATTAATGATATTATTTAATAATTTCCACATTCTGTTGGATTATCATTTTTGGAATGGGCATGAATATGGAACTCTCCTAGTTCGTTGGCCAGATGGCTGCATAGTGGAGTGAACACTTCCAGCATTACATCAGTTGGTTGAAACCTCTCACTTTGTATTCTGTCAATTCCTGGGGCTTTGTTTATTGACAATGACTTCAATGCAGCTTGGACTTGTTCCTTCAGTGTACCATTTGTTCTTGATCATACACTACCTCCTGAAATGTTTTAATGTTGAACAATTGTTTTTGGTACAGTGACTCTGTATATTCTTTCCATCTTCTTTTGATATATCTTGCATCATTCAATATTCTGTCCATAGAATCCTTCAATATTGCAAGTGGAAGCTTGTACTTTTTCTTCAGTTCTTTTAGCTTGAGAAATGATGACTGAGTTCTTCCCTTTTGTTTTTCTAACTCCAGATCTTTGCACATTTCATTATAATACTTTACTTTGTCTTCTTGAGCCACCCTTTGAAATCTTCCGTCCAGTTCTTTTACTTCCTCATTTCTTCCATTTGCTTTAGCCACTCTAGTTCAACAGCAAGTTTCAGAGTTTCTTATAAAATCCTTTGTAGTCTTTTTTCCTTTTCTGTTTTTTAAACTACCTTTAGATTTCTCCATATATGATGTCCTAGATGTCAAACTTGTCTGGTCTTTGATAATTAGTGTTCAAAGCATTAAATTTATTCCTGAGAAGGTGTCTTAATTCGGGTGAGATATACCTATTCACGGTCATACTTTGGCTCTCATGACTTGTAATTTTCTTCAGCATCTGCTTGAACTTACATGAAGTTACATGAAGTCACTATGAGCAACTGACGATCTGTGCCACAGTCAGCTCCTGGCCCTGTTCTAACTGATGATATTGAGCTTCTCCATAGTCCTTTTCCCCAGATGTCATTGATTAGATTACTAGTATGACATGAATTGGGATCCACATGTATAGTCTCTGTTTATGTTGCCAAAAAGAGTTATTTACAATGAATAAGTCATTAGTCCTGCAAAATGCTATCATGTGGTTTCCTGTGTCATTTCTATCTCCAAGGGCATGTTCTCCAACTACACATCTTTTTTGTTTCCAACTTTCACATTCCAATCACCAGTAATTATGAATATATTTTGATGGTGTTTTTGATCAATTCCCGACTGCAGAAATTGGTAGAAATCTCCAATTTCTTCATCTTTGGTATAAGTAGTTTGTGAATAAATTTGAATAAGAGTGTTAAGTGATCTTCCTTGTAGGTGTATTTGTATGGATCTATCACTGACAATATTGTATTTCAGGAGAGATGGAGAAATGTTCTTTTTGATGATGAATACAATGTCATTCCTCTTTAATTTATCACACCTGGCATAGTGGACCATGTTGCTGTTGTTAGGTGCTGTCATTTCTGCTCCAACTCATAACAACCCTATGTACAACAGAATGAAACACAGTCCAGTTCTGTGCTGCACACACAAACTTAGCTATGCTTGAGCCCATTGTCACAACTGTTGTGTCAATCTATCTCACTGAGGGTTTTCCCCCTTCTGCGCTGACCCTCTACTTTACCAGGCATAATATCCTTCTCTAGGGAATGGTCCCTTCTGACAACCTGACCAAAGTAGGTGAAACAAAGTTTGACTATTCTCATTTCTAAGGAGCGTTCTACTTGCACTTTTTCCAGGGCAGATTTCTTTGTTCTGGCATCCATGATATTTTTGGTATTCTTCACCAACACCACAATTCAAAGGCATCAATTCTTCATTAGTCTTCCTTACTCATTGTCCGATTTTCACTTGTCTATGAAGCGATTGAAAATATCATGGCTTGGGTTGCTGTTGTTGTTATGTGCTGTCGAGTCAGACCCGACTCACAGCGACCCCTCCTTAGGTTTCCGAGGTGGTATCACTACAGAAGTATATTGCCCAACCTTCCTTCCAAGGAGTGGCTGGTGTGTTTGAACTGTCAGTCTTCTGGTTAGCAGTCAAGTACCTTAGGCATGACGCTACCAGATCTCCCATGGCTTGGGTTAGGTGCACTTTAGTCTTTAAAGTGACATCTTTGCTCCTTTACACTTTGTTGTTGTTGTTGTTGTTATGTGCCGTCGAGTCAAACCTGACTCATAGCGACCCCTCCTTGGGTTTCCGAGGCAGTATCACTACGGAAGTAGGATTGCCCAACCTTCCTTCCGAGGAGTGGCTGGTGGGTTTGAACCGCCAGCCGTCTGAGAGGCCTTTTACAGCAGATTTTCCCAGTGCAATATGACATCTGATTTCTTGACTGCTGCTTCCATGGGTATTGACTGTGGATCCAAGTAAAATGAAATCCCTGAAAACTACTATCTTTTCCCAATTTATAGTGGTGTTCCTTATTGGTCCAGTTATGAGCATTTTTGTTTTCTTTATATTGAGGTGTAATAAATACTGAAGACTGTAGTCTTTGATCTTCTTCAGTAAGTGCTTGAAGTCATCTTCACTTTCAGCAAACAAAGTTCTATCATCTGCATATTGCAAGTTGTTAATGAGTCTTCCTCTAATCCTGATACTGTTTCTTCATATAGTTCAGCTTTTCAGATTATTAGCTCAGCATATAGATTGAATAAGTATGGTGAAAGGGTAACACCCCCCCCCCCACACACACACACAGGCTTCCTGATTTTAAACCATACAGTATCTCCTTGTTCTGTCCGAACAATAGCCTCCTGGTCTGTGTACAGGCTCATTAGCATAATTAAGTTCTGGAATTCCCATTCTTTGCAATGTTATCCATAGCGTGTTACAGTGCACACAGTTGCAGGCATTTACATAGTCAATAAAACATAGATAAACATCTTTCTGCTATTCTTTGCTTTCAGCCAAGGTCTATCTGACATTAGCAATGACATCTTTCATTCCACCTCCTCTTCTGAATCCAGCTTGAGTCTCTGGAAGGTCTCTGTCAATATATTGCTGCAACCGTTTTTGAATTATCTTCAGCAAAATTTTACTTGCATGTGATATTAATGATACTGTTTGCTAATTTTCATATTCTGTTGGATCACCTATCTTTGGAAGGGGCAGAAATATGGTTCTCTTCCACTCAGTTGCCCAGGTAGATGTCTTCCAAATTTTTTGCACAAATGGGTAAGTACCTCCAGCACTGCATCTATTTGTTGAAACCTCTCTGTCTATGCCTAGAGTCTTGTTTTACATCAGTTTCTTCAGTGCATCTTGGACTTCTTTCTTTGATTATTGGTTGTTGTTCATTTGCTACCTCCTGAAATAGTTGAACATTGATGCAATCTTTTTGGAACAGTGACTCTGTGTATTCCTTCCATCTTTGTTTGATGTTTCCTACATCAGTCAGTATTTTGCCCATAGAATATTTCAATAGTGCAACCCGAGGCTTAAATTTTTTCTCTCAGTTCTTTCAGCTTGAGAAATGTTAAGCTGTTCTTCCGTTTTGGTTTTCTAACTCTAGATCTTTGCATATTTCATTATAGTAATTGACTTTGTCTTCTTGAAATCTTTGAAATCTTCTGTTCACCTTTTTTATCTTGTCATTTCTTCCATACTCTCTGTTCTAGGGCAAGTTTCAAAGTCTCTTCTGGCAATCATTTTGGTCTTGTCTTTCTTTCCTGTCTTTTTAATGACCTTTTGCTTTCTCCATGGATGATGTTCTTGATGTCATCCCACAATTCTTCTGGTTTTCAGTTATTGGTATTCAATACATCAAATCTATTCTTCAGATGGTGTCTAAATTCAGGAGGGATATAATCTGGGTCATGTTTTGGCTCTTGTGAACTTGTTTTAATTGTCTTCAGCTTCAGCTTGAACTTGCATATGAGGAGTTGATGATCTGTTCCACAGTCAGCTCCTGGCCTTATTTTGGCTGAACATATTCAGCTTCTCCATCACCTTTTTCCACAGATGTAGTCAATCTGATTCCTGTGTACCCCACCTGGTGAAGTCCATGTGTATAGCTGCCATTTGTGTTGTTGAAGAAAGGTATTTGCAATGAATAAGTTGTTGGTGCTGCAATATTCTATCATGGAATCTCCAGCATTATTTCTATCACCAAGGCCATATTTTCCAGCTACCATTAATGCTTCTTTGTTTGCTTTGCATTCCAATTACCAATGATAATCAACACATCTTGATTGCATGTTTGGTCAATTTCAGATTGCAAAAGTTGGTAAAAATCTTCAGTTTCCTCATCTTCAGCTTTGGTGGTTGGTGCATAATTTTGAAAAATAGTAGTATTAATGAGCTTTCATTGCAGACATATAGATATTATCTTATCACTGACAGCATTGTACTTCAGGATAGACCTTGAAGCATTCTTTATGACAATGAATGTCACACCATTCCTCTTCAATTTGTCATTACCAGCATAGTAGGTCATAAACTTGTCTGATTCAAAATGGCCAAAACCAGTCCATTTCAGCTCAGTAATGCCTAGGATATCAATCTTTATGCATTCCATTTCATTTTTGACAAGTTCCAATTTTCTTAGGTTCATACTACATGCATTCTATGTTCCAGTTATTAATGGATGTTTGCATCTGTTTCTTCTCATTTTGAGTCATGCCACATCAGCAAATGGAGGTCATGAAAATTTTACTCCATCCCCACCATTAAGGTTGACTCTACTCTGAGGTGGCAGCTCTTCCCCAGTTGTAATTTGAGTGACTTCCAACCTGAAGATCATCTTCTGGCACTGTATTGGACAATGCTTCATGGGTATTCATAAAGTTTTCCAGTAATATATCAGGCAGTGTTTCACTGCTATTCATAAGGTTTTTATTGGCCAGTTCTTTGAAAAGTGATGGGTCCCTTCCTTCTTCTAAGTCTGTGTTAGTCTGGAAGCTCCACTGAAACCTGTCCACCATGGGTGACCCTGCTGATATTTGAAATACTGGTGGCATAGCCTCCAGCCTCATAGCAACACACAAGTCACCACAGTACCACAAACTGACAGAAGAGTGGTGGTATAACCTCATCGATATAACAAAAGGAAACCTTTATTGTCAAACAGGGTCATCTTTACAGCTATAGAGATTTGAATTTTAACCCATGTTTTGGGGGGACACAATTCAATTCATAACAGTCCACTCTAGCATGGCTTTTTCCCAACCAAAGGAAAGAAAGAAATGATGAGGCTCTTTTTCTCTTCTTCCTGGCTGTATCCTCCTCCATGACCTGGATTCTGGCTCCCATATTCTTGTTTACTTCTTTTACTCATTGAGAAACTTGTTGTTGATTTCTTTTTTTGGCCATTAAGCTATAAATAGCTTAGGATCCTTGAGAGGAAGCTTCTCTCAGGGATTGTGAATTCTCACCTGCCACAGGTGAAAATCACTGAGCTACAAAGACCATTTAATAGGGATAGAGGAGGACTGTGTTTGCATGTCATAGAGTGGTGGTGGATTATTTGAGTTCCTCCGTAAATCATCTCTGAGGCAAGAATTATAGAGCAAGCAGTTTATTTGAAAGGTGAGAGTTACTTGCAAAGGATTTGGAAAATAAAGCAGGTAAAGGAAAAGACACACTAACGATTGTTTTATCAAACGATTTTTTTATCTGTCGGTTGTCTCTTGGAGCTTAATCTTCACTCAGAAAACCTGGTGCTCTTTGTTCTCATGGGAAGACATGTGCCTTAGAGTTACCCAGTTCAAAAGGTGGTGGAACTTGGGTATTTATACACTTTTCTACTGGTCATTGGTTGAGGCTGCTGAGGTGCAGAGTGTTAATTTCCTGCTGCTCCTGGCCTGCCACATGGGTGGCAAAGCAGGCTTCCATGGCTAGTGAAAACCCTCAGATAAAGAAAAACAGATGCTGGCACTTAGAAATCAGACTGGCAGTTACTGAAGTGGAAAAGGCAAGGGGATATGGACAGGGCACTAGGGTACTGTCCAATCTTCTACAAGCTTCCTTGTAGTTCTTGAAACCAAGACTTTTATCCTAGATGGGCATCCCATATAGCTTCCAGGGACACCATCAAATTTTACCCCTTCTAGGTCAATATTTAAAGGAAAAAAAAATGATGTTGATTCTAATTTGGAGTGGAGGATACTGTACTAAACTGTATTCAGTTTGTGGATTTTTTTTTGTGTGGTTTATGTAACTGTCTTCTAAACACTGGAGGAAATAATGAAAAAATTTTAAGTTTTGTGTGCTTAGGTATTTTCTACAGCTTGCATTTTCTCCTTAAGAAGCTTTGATTTAAAGGCCACATGATCCTATTATTACTTCTAAGTCTTTCTATAATATAATTGAAATTGTCTCCTGCTCTGTATGCCAGTAACCAGTTCTAGGTACTCTACTTTTTAATGCACATATTTGTTCAAGTGACAGTGGCACAGGGTTTTTGTGTGCTACTTTCTATGATGACTTCAAGTGAGAGTTATAGCACTTTTTTTAATCCACTCATCTTAGTGATCCTTTGGTGAGATAAATGAGTAGCAAGCATTCTGTACATGTAAAAGTTTGCAACCTCTGTACACAACCTATTTTTTTTTTTTTTAAGGAATAGATCATTACATTCACTAAATGGCTGTTTTTATAAAGAACAGCTACTTAGCTGAATTTATTTACCTTCCTCTGAAAATTAATTTTTTATTTTATAGAATTTAAATGCATATTAGCCATTATTATTAACTAACAAGAAATAAACCACAAGGAAAGGTTCTAAATAGAATATCTGTACTGAACTTCTGTTGGGATTGTGGAAAAAAAGCCTCTAAACATCCATCTCCTTATTATTTTGTGGGAAGTTCCCCAATGTGTATGAGCATTTGTAGCCTGATCCTCTGTCCTTCAAGAGCAGAGCAATCATATAACCTAGGCTGTGGCAACCAGAAGCTCCCACTAGGAGTGCACATCTTGAACCAGGAGAGCAAAGAAAAAGACTTGGTGCACATCCTCATGACAGCAGGGGTGCGGGGGTGATGGTGGATATACAGTGGTGTCAGTCTCAGCAGTGCTGTTCAGAAGGTGATGGTGTTCTGGCATATTTTGTGCTTCCTATTTCTTAGTCTTCTGAAGTTACCTCTATTTATTAAACAAATCTTTGTTCAGAGCCTTCTCTGAGCCAGACACTGTTTTAGAAGCTGGTGATGTACAAGTGAACAAAACAGAGACAGTTCCTGAAGAAAATTGTAAGAATAACCACTTTATTTTTTCTTCTTCCTTCTTGCAAAGTGGTGATCCTACTAAAAAGAAGTGGAAACTATTTTTCTACCTCCTTGAACCTGTGTTAGTCAATGGAGTTATCACAGACCAACTCATTCAGAGACTTGAAAAGCACTTGTGCATTGGGACCTTGTTGAACTTGGAAACTTGACCACAAGCCCAATCTGAAGGACAAGCAAGACACTCCAGCCAAGAGTTAGCAAACTTTTGTTGTTCCAGTTAGTGAACACTAGTGTATGAATTGTGTGGCAGAAGCTTACTTCATACCTAATACAGAAGCGAAGGATCACCCTGCTGAGCCCAGCCCAAAGGGCAACAATATAGAATCATTAGATGAATAATTGGTTGTTATTTTCAGCCACTAAGTCTTTGGATAGTTAATTATTTAACAAGAGTTAACTGGTACAGTCTTGACACTCAGGGAGCTTATATTCTAGAGGGGGAGATTGCCTATAAACAAATCAGTATATAATATGATCTAAACTAGTGAAAACTTCTACAAAACTAAAAGAACAGTATGGGAACAGAGAAGTACTATTTTAGATAGAGAAGGTTCTAGATGGTGCAAATAGTTTGTATTTAGCTAACTCAATGGTTGATAGACCAAATCTACCAATGACACTGCTAAAGAATAACCAGGAGACCTACTTTTGTAAGATTATATTGTTGTTAGGTGCCATCGAGATTAATAGTGACAGTTTGTACAATAGAAAGAAATACTGCCCAGTCCTACACCATCCTCACAATCATTACCATGACTAAACCCATTGTTGCAGCCTTGGGGTCAGTCTATCTCATTGAGGGTCTTCCTCTTTTTCAATAACTATCTACCAAACTTGATGTAGTTCACCAGGATCTGGTCCTTCTTGATAACATGTTCACATTATGTGAGACTAATCTCTGAGGAGCACTCTGCTTGTACAATTTTGTTCATTCTTTTAGCAGTCCATGTTATATTCAATATTCTTCACCAATACAATAAATAATTCAAGCAAATCAACTCTTCTTTGGTCTTCTCTACTCATTGTCCACCTTTTGCATGTGTATGGGGCAATTGAAAAACCATGGCTTGGGTCAGACACAACTTAGTCCTCAAAGTGACATCTTTTCTTTCTAACACTTCATAGAGGTCTTTTGCAGCAGATTTGCTTAATGCAATACATCCTTTGATTTTTTTTTTAATTTAATGAATTTTATCAAAATATAATTTATGTACAGTGAAATACACAAAATTAAAGTGACATGGGTCAATGCATTTTTTTTTTTTTTTGCAGTGTGCCCTCCCCTCCCTCCCACCCCTGGCAACCAACAAAGAAAGTTTCCTTCCATATATAAACTGTTTCTTGAATTTTTAAAATAATGAACTAATAATATATTTGTCCTTCTGTAATTGACTATTTCACTCAGCATAATATCCTCCAAGTTCATCCATGTTGTGCGGTGTTTTGCAGACTCTACATTATTCTTTAGTGTTATATAGCATTCCATTGTGTATATGTACTATAGTTTGGTCATCCACTCTTCCATTGACAGGTACATAGGTTGTTTCCATCTTTTTGCTATTGTAAATAGTGCTGTGATGAACATGGAAGTGCATACATCTGTTCCTGTCCTGGCTCTCACCTCTCTAGAATATATACCTAGTAGTGGGATTTTTGGGTCAAATGGTATCTCCAATTCCAGATTTCTAAGGAATCGCCATACTGCTTTCCACAGTGGTTGTATCACTTCACAGTCCCACCAGCAGTGTATGAGAGTCCCAATCTCTCCACATCCCTGCTAGAATTTGTTATTTTCTGTCTCATTGAATCTTGCCATCAGTGCTGGGGTGAGATGGTATCTCATTGTTCTTTTGATTTGCATCTCTCTAATGGCAAATAATTGTGAGCATCTCTTCATGTATTTGCTGGCCACCTGAATACCCTCCTTGGTGAAATGTCTATTCATGTCTTCTGCCCATTTTTCAATTGAATTGTTAATTCCTTTGCTGTTGAGGTGTTGGAGTTTTCTATAAATCTTAGAGATAAATCCCTTGCTAGATATGTGATTATCGACAAGTATAAATTTGTTGCTGTCATTTTGTTATGTGCTTTTTCATGATGTTGATTTCTTTGTTCCATATAATTTTCTGTGCTGAGCTTGTTTTGTTTATGAATTGTGTTATCACCTCTTTCATTGCTATTGTTTTAGTATTTGCTAAATATTTGTGCTGGTCTTCTTTTTTATTTTGATGTGAAAGTTTATCATTTTCTTTGAGGTTACCCTGTGATTTATAGTTTTCTTCCCAAGTTTAGAACAGTCTGTTCAATCTTGCTGTTGTCTTGACTTCCCTATCATCTAGAAATTCTATAACTACACAATTATTTCCCTTTTTGGTTTGTGGTTATCCTCATTTGTCAATTGATTTCCTGGTTCCCTGTTTACAATCTTGTAGGCTTATTTACTCTGAATATTTCCATACCTGGGTTGGTTTCTGGTTTATGTCACCATGTGTCTTAATGGTCAGTTGTTGTTTGATATTGTTAGTTCTCTGTCCAAAGGACTCCCTTTAGCATCTCTTGTAAGGTTGGTCTAGTTTAAACAAATTCCCTTAATTTCTACTTATCTGGAAATGTCTTAATTTCACTATCATATTTGAGGGACAATTTTGCTGGGTATATAATTCTTGGTTGGAAATTTTTCTCTTTCAGGGTTTTATATATACCATCCCATTGTCTTCTCACCTGCATCGTTTCTGCTGAAAAATCTGAGCTTATTCTTACTGATTGCCCTTTGTAGGTAACTTTTCATTTTTCCTATGCTACTTTCAGGATTCTTTCCTTGTCTTTGGTTTTGGTGAGTTTGATGTTGATATGTCTTGGTGATTTTCTTTTGGGGTCTATCCTGTTTGGGGTTTGTTGGACTTCTTGAATGCATATATTCTCATCTTTCATCATAACAGGAAAATTCTCTTTCAACAAATCTTTGACAATTTTCTCTGTGGTTTTATTTGTCTCTTCCTAGTCTGGAATTCCAATTACATGTAGGTAATTCCTTTTGATTAAATCCCACATGAACCTTAGGCTTTCTTCATTTTGTTTTGATCTTTTTTTCTGATTGTTCCCTTTCCAAAGAAGTATTGGGGTATTTGCCTTCAATCTCACTCATTCTGTCTTCCATTGATTCAGTTCTACTCCTTTGCCCACTCAATGTCTTATGTATTTCTGAAAATTTAGTATTAATCTTCTGGATTTCTATGTATAGATTTTGTATCATTTCTAATTTTTCATTTGTTTTGTCATTTTGTTCTTGTTTTGTCTTTTGAAATTGTTCTAGTGTTTTCCTCAATTTTGTCAGTGTTTTCCTTGATTTGTTTCTCAATTTATTGAAGGTAACTAAATATAATTCTTTTGAATTCCTTATCAGGAAGTTCCAATGCTGTATCTTTCTCAGGGATGTATTTTGGTTCTGTATCCTGGTCCCTTGTTTCTCCAGCTTTATCTTGCTTCTTTTTGTGGACTGTGCTGCTCTGTTGTCTCCTAGGCATTGTCATGCTTTTGTGTTTATATTTAATTGGTGATTGCATGTTGGAGTGATTTTCTCACAATTTTCATTTTCTTTGCTTTGTTTGTATGTTATCTGTGTAAGCAGGGTACTGTGCTATGCTCCTCTATTTGCTAGTTGGCAGCACTTATACACTTACCACCTATCTCCTTTCCCATTGTTAGCCTCCTGTATGTCCCTGCCATCCTTGGCAAACAGAGACTATTCTTGGTCCCTAGAATCTGAATGAGAATGCTGTCACTTTAAAATAAAAAATGTCCACCACTTGTAAAGATTCAAAATGGCTGCACCCTTGGTCACTTTAAATATCCAAAATGGCAGCTGCTTGTAAACAATCACAATGGCTGTGCCCTCCATATAACCGAAAGTCCACAGCTCAAGTTGTCTCCCTCCTTGTTGTTTCCCTTCCTAGTCATTGGCCGGTAGCACAGTCATCCCTGCAGCCCTTGATGACCAGGGCTGATCTTTAGGTCAAGTCTCAGGTTCCAACACCACTTGGAAATATTCAAGCTGTTGGTCCTGTCAGAGTAGCTGACAATCCACTGCTCTGACCATCTCCATACTCACTGTTTTCATTCAGGTTTTCCACTAGTTGGTGGCTGACCATTTCTGTATCCTTCCTTTCCAAGCTGAGGACTCCAGGATTATCTTCTGTATCTCTGTCAATTGGTTACTCTTTACTTTGTAGAAGAAGGTCTGTGGAGCTTGTCTGCCTATTCTGCCATCTTACTGGAAGTTCTGTCCTTTGATTTCTTGACTGCTGCTTCCATGGGTGTTGGTTGTAAATCCAGGTAAAATGAAATCCTTGACAACTTCAATATTCTCTGAATTTTTATGATGTTGGTTATTGGTCCAGTCATGAGAATTTTTCTTTCTTTATGTCAAGGTATAATTCATACCTTTATGGAAGGTATAATTCATACCTTTATGGAAGTTGTAGTCTTTGATCTTCATCAGCAAGACAAGTTGTATCATCTACATATTGTAGGTTGTTAATGAGTTTTCCTCAAATCCTGGTACCATGTTCCTCTTCATAAAATCCAATTTCTTGGATTATTCATTCAGCATATGGATTGAATAAGTATGATGAGAGGTTACAACCCTGATATATAGTTTTCCTGATTTTAAACCAAACAATATCCCCTTGTTCTGCCTCTTGGTTTATGTACAGGTTGCACAAGAGCACAATTAAATGTTATGGATTCCCATTCACAATGTTATCCTTATTTTTATGATTCACCTAGTTGAATGCCTTTGCATAGTCAATAAAACACAGGAAAATATCTTTCTGATATTCTCTACTTTCAGACAAGATCCATCTGATATCAGCAATAATATCCTTAATTTCACATCATCTTCTGAATCCAACCCAAATCCCAGGTAGTTTTTGTTGATGTGATGCTACAACCTTTTTTAAATATTCTTCAAAATTTTACTTGTGTGTGTTGTTAATGATATTGTTCAATAACTTCCATGATCTATTGGATCATCTTTCTTTGGAGAGCACAAATATTGATCTCTTCCAGTCAGTTCACCAGGTACATGTTGTCCAAATTTTCTGGCATACATGAATAATCTCTTTCAGCATTGTGTCTGTTTGTTGAAATATCTTGATTGGTAGTGCATCAATTCCTGGATCCTTGTTTTTGACCAATGTCTTCACTGCAGCTTGGACTTCTTTATTCAATATGATTGGTTCATGATCATGTCCTAGTTCCTGAAATGGTTGAGTGTTGACCCATACTTCTTGTACAGTGACTCTGTGTGTTCCTTCCATCTTCTTTTAATGCTTCCTGTATTGTTCAATATTCTACCCATAGAATCCTTCCATATTGCGACTTGAGGCTTTGAATTTTTCTTCAGTTCTTTCAGCTTGAAAAATTCTTCCCTTTTGGTTTTCTAACTATAGGTATTTACATATTTTGTATACTTTACTTTATCTTTTTGAACCAACCTTTGAAACCTTCTTTTCAGATGTTTTACTTAATTTCTTCTATTTGCTTTAGCTACTTTACTTGTAAGAGTTAATTTTAAAGCCTCTTCTGACATCCATAGTAGTCTTTTCTTTCTTTCCTCTCTTTTTAATGATCTTTTGTTTTCTTCATGCATCATATCCTTAATATCATCCCATAATTTGTCTGGTCTTCAGTCATTACTATTGAATGCACCAAATCTATTCTTGAGATTGTCTCTAAATTCAGATGGAATATACTCAAGGTTATACTTTGGCTCTTGTGGACTTGTTTTGGTTTTCTTCAACTTCAGCTTGAACTTGCATATCATCATTTGATGGTCTGATCCACAGTTAGTCCCTGGCCTTGTTCTAACTGATGATATTGAACTTCTCCATCACCTCTTTCCATAGATGTAGTTGATTTGATTCCTCTGTATTCCATCTGGTGATGCCCATGTGTATATTTACTGTTTATGTTTTTGAAAATGACATTTCCAATGAATAAGTCTTTGGTCTTATAAAATCCTATCATGTGATCGCTGACATCGTTTCTATAACTAAGACTGTATTTTCCAACTACTGATTTTTCTTTGTTTCCAATTTTCACATTCCAGTCACCATTATCAACATATATTGATTGCATGTTTGATCAATTTCAGGCTGCAATAGTTGATAAAATCTTCAATTTCTTCATCTTTGTATTTAATGCTTTGTGTATAATTGAGTAATAGTTGTATTAACTGGTCTTCCTTGGAGGCATATGGAATGGATATTATCCTATGATAACATTGTACTTCAGGATATATCTTGAAATATTCTTTTTGATGATGAATGTGATGCCATTTTTCTTCAATTTGTCATTCCCAGCATAGTAGACCATATGATTGTATGATTCAAAATGGCCAATACCAGTTCATCTCATTTCACTAATGCCTAGGATGTCAATCTTTATGCATTCCATTTCATTTTTGATGACTCAATTTTTTAATTCATATTTTTTTATATTCCACATTCCAATTAGGAACCTGGTAGAGTAGTGCCTAAGGCACTTGACTGCTAACCAGAAGGTTGTAGTCCAAACCCACCAGGCACTCTTCGGAAGGAAGGTTGGGCAATCTACTTCTGTAGTGATACTGCCTCGGAAACCCAAGAAGAGGTCACTATGAGTCAGGTCTGACTTGATGACACATAACAACAACAACATTCCAATTATTAGTGGATGTTTACTGCTGTTTCTTCTTATTTTCTGTCATGCCACATCAGGAAATGAAGGCCCTGAAAACTTTACTTCACCCACATCATAAATGTCAAGTCTATTTTGAAGAGACAGAGCTTCCCCAGTTGTATTTTGAGTATCTTCCAACCTGAGGGGGTCATCTTCTTACACTCTATCAGACAATGTTCTACTGCTATTCATAAGATTTTCAATGTCCTTTTTTTTTTACCAGAATCTCTTTCCTAGTCTGCCTTAATCTGGAAGCTCCACTGAAACCTGTCCACCATGGATGAGTCTGTTGATATTTGAAATAATGGTGATACACCTTCCAGCACATCAACATGCAATCCATAATTCTATAACAAAGTAATGTATGGCAGATTATAAAATTACGGCCATTGAATACCCTATGGAGTGCAATTCTACTTTGACATACTTGAGATCATCATGAATCGGAATTCACACAAAGGCAATGGCTTTGATTTTTGGTTTATTTTACAGACAGTGGTCAGAGAAGGTTTTCTGAGAAAAAAATACTTGAATGAAATGAGAGAGGGAACAGCAAGTGCAATTGCTCTGAGGCAGGAGTAATCTTAGTACATTCAGGGGAGGATGAGAATACCAGTTGTAAATTAAGTGAAGGAAAGAAAGTAGGCAATGAAGTGGAAGGAGAAGACAGGAAACAGTAATCACTGAAGAAGAAGGAACAGTAAATCCATGTTTTTGGGAGCTCTGGTAGCGTAGTGGCTAAGACACTTGCCTGCTAACCAGACGGCTGGCGGTTCAAACCCACCAGCCACTCCTCGGAAGGAAGGTTGGGCAATCCTACTTC